>NC_056614.1:8086380-8142170 GCF_018340385.1 Cyprinus carpio
TATTTCAGATTTATCACTGAAAAGCAAAGCCCTTCTTTAAAGGTCAGCCTTTTAAAAGCTGTCCGATCAATGGGACTATTCCTGCAGGTGTGGTCATGTGGAGTATGTGTGTGAGTATGTGTGCTTGCCGTGTGTTTAGTACTAGTCAGATTTTTTATGGTGGATAAATGTTGTTGTCTCGCTGATGTGTCTTGAGGTGCTGTATCTTCATAATCTGCCTGACCCCTTTGCCCTCCATCTGACCATCTCCATGGCCTCACGCTGGACAAGGCTACTAATAATATAATAAATATTTTAGAACGTCATTAGCTCATCAAATTTATGTATATTATCTCAAATCCTCCGGGTTTGTTCGGTGAGCTTGGCAAGAGTTATTTTTCAGATGATCAATAATGGAATTGCTTTTAGTTTGGTGCAGCCATGGGTGACATCTGTTTGCAAAAACCTAACACACGTCATGTCGCTGACACAAAACCGCTTGAATTTCACTAGCTACAGTCATCATTAAAGGAATAGTTCACTCAAAATTGAACATTCTATCAACATTTACTTTCCCTCATGTCGATCCAAAGGGAACACAACATAAGGATTTTGAATAAATGTGATGGTTGCTCTTTTTTATTCAGTTGCAATGAATGAAGATTGCATCTTTCAAGCTTCAAAAAGCTCACACAGCACCATAAAAGTAACATAAATGTTGGCTATATGACTTCTGAAGTTAATGCAGCACTGAACAAGAAATAGAGAGAAATTTAAGTCAGTCTTTACCGAAAATTGTAAAAATCACCTTGGCCGAGGGGCGCTGTAAGGGGGGTGGGGGGGAGGTTAAGACAATTCTAAGGGCCCGACAATGGAAAAGGAGGGGGAAATGCGATTTCACTTCAATCGCTTCAGGTGTGCCTCATCACACGCTGCCAGACCTGGATGATTCTGCGCCCCTCCTCACTCACGCATCCACTCCTGTCCGGAGCCTGGCGAAGAGCGGTGATTAAGGGACGGGATGTTGATGATAATTATGGGTGAGGCAGCCGACTCATCACACTGGAAATACAACATCTGAACAATATGTGAGGTGAGGTAACTGTGGTATAAGTGGAATGATTGACTTCAGTTTGGGTAATTATTAGAAAATAATATTTTCTAATAATTCAATGGCCGTCGTCAATTATTCCTTACTTAGTTCACAAGTCTGAAAGATTTCTTTATAAATTGGAATGATCATTGAGGATGCTGATACATTGATATTTACTTAAAGTCATTTGATTGAAATAACCTGGTTATTTCAGTGAAATTATTTCCCTGTGGTGACAACAAAATGTGCACATCCATGTTTTCCACTTAGAGAGTTCTATGTCATTTGTGATACTGAATTATTAAAACCCACAGATTATTCCAAAATGTCAACGGGAAACGTTCTCTTATGTTTGAGATGAGCATTTTGTATGCATTTTGGGGTCAAGAAAGAGTCAGAATATACAATATATTATATATTACCCCTACAGAATCCAGTTCTGATTGGATATGCTGAAATTAAGGATGCTCCCATAACGTAGCCAAAAAACAAAAACAAAAAAACAACAACAAAAAAAAAACCCTTATTAGGGTGGTTCTAAGAAGGGCAAAATCAGATTAATGGGCAAATGTAAATAATTTATGCATAAGTTGAGTAAGGATATGCATTTAATGTACACATTGAGCCTTCATAGCTAACAGCTCACTGGAAGAGGAGATTGCCATTGAATGCATTTCTCACCCAAATTTATCCTATGAATTCAGAAGACTTGAAATATATTATATATATATATGCACCAATGTTATTATCCTTTTATGCTGTTTTGTGTCCTTTTTGGAGCCTGAAGTATTTATGTATCCCTGTCATTTGTGTGTCCATACCGGGATACATATGTAGTAACAATTTGGTTTTCTTAAACACACAAAATGTGAAGAAAACCATTCAGGGTTTCATTTGTTTGTCCTGTTGAGTCGCACAGGTGCTGTTTGTCAGAATTATGTTAGACCCACACATCCAAACTTTCCAGTAACGTTCCACTAACCCTTCTTGACAGGGGCACAAAGGACATATAGAGTACTGAGTGGGAATTTGGATTCAAAAGCTTTTCTAATTGAATTTCCTGTCCGAACATTCAGGGAGCTTCTCTCTCTTTCTCTCTCTCTATCTTTCTATATGTCTCCGACTTGGTCACAATGTCAAAATGCGCTTTCACCATGGGGTTAATTTAATTGGTTTCGTAAATGCCGCAATGAATTTGTTCAGATTCTTTAAGCATTATTGTTCCTACAAGTATTAAATATGAACTCCCCAATAGGTTAATACAATATAACAAAAATATATGGTTGTTTTAGGGATGATACACAAAAGACACTGTCAAACTAGCCCATTGAATTAATGCAAATGTTGTGTTTATACTGTAGATTTCCAGTGACTCATAATATGTCTTACATAGATTTCATTATACCACAAGAGAAAATAACTGTAAACAGTTCCATCGGCCAACATATTTCTCAATAAAGCAACTGTTTATTGAATAATGTTTTAATTAGACCTTTTTCATTATAATTCCAGGCTCCTACCTGTCAGTGTTTAAAACTACAGGCCCCACTGATGTAGAGTTCAGCTGGAGTTTAAAGAGAAACAGCACATACTACGCTAACACAATAACACACATTTACAACAAAATCATATCATACACAAGGGTTGAGTGGATGCCGATTGAAATCATGTTGTTTAAGGTCAGACAGATGGAAAACCCAAACTGTGTGTCTGTCTGTGAGAAATTACTCATTCCAAATCGTTAGACACAAATAGAGAGAAACTACAAACTGAAGACTGTCTTTCATGCTGTCGCTCTCAATGGAATTACAGTGGAGATATTCAGTTAGAATAGAATTTCCCAATGCTCTGGTTAATTTAAAGGTGATGTGTGCAATTCTTTGGATGTTAAAATACTTTCTCAAACCCCATTTTGGGAGAAAAGGTTAAACTGTGGTGTACAAGGGCACAATGTTCTGCTCTCTTTTTATTCCGAACACATGAACAGATTAGAAGACCATAACAAAAACAAAACTGTCAATTTAATCAGTTCATTTAGATAGACAGACAGACAGACAGACAGACAGACAGATTAGATAGATAGATAGATAGATAGATAGATAGATAGATAGATAGATAGATCTTTACCGAATTCATTATTTGAACTGAACCTATTCCAGATGTTCCACATCAGAAACTCACTTATTCAGTGATCCGAAGTAACAAAGTAAGTTACCAATGTGGAATTTTTATACTTATTAATGCAAATGAAAATCATATTTGGGTCTTAACTGTAATTTATTTGTAAATTAAATTAGCAGGAAAGGGTAAGCTGTTTAAGCCCATTCTATGAAATGTGTGGACATTTGCAATGCTATAGACAATTGTTTGGTGTAGCCTGCTTTAGGTAATAACAACACAATCATGCAATCAAAATTTTCAAGTTCCAAGTACACACAGATAAAAATATATAAATACAATTTTGGTAACATTTTAGTATAGGCGCTAATTCTCAGTGGCTTATTAGCATGCCTATTATTAACATATGTGACCCTGGACCACAAAACCTTGTGAAAAAAAATTAATAATAATTTGTAAGTCGCGTGGGTAGTTTTTGTAGCAATAGCCAACAATACACTGTATCAGTCAAAATTATTCATTTTTCTTTTATTCCACAATCATTAGGATATTAAGTAAAGAACATGTTCCATGAAGATATTTTGTAAACTTCCTACTGTAAATATATCAAAACTTAATTTTTGATTAGAAATATGTATTGCTAAGAACTTCTTTTGGGCAACTTTAAAGGTGAGGTATGTATTTTTTCAAAAACGTTTTACAAAACTGAGTCGGGCTGAGAACCAAAACAAACTTGTAGCCAATCAGCAGTAAAGGGCATGTCTACTCATGATGTGGAGGAGAGAGCGCTCAGTGCACAGGACGGACATTAGCCGAGCCGAGCGACAACAGAAAGATAGACAAAAGAGGAAAAAGTCTGCGGAACAAAAGAAGGCTTACGATACAGCAAGAAGTTGGCCCCATGTAAATATCGCATCAGCTTTCCAGCGCTGGAGAGAACTCAAGGAGTGGGAAGACCTGTGATCAGAAGCCGCGGGTGCTTTGATTCTTCTCAATAGGTGAGAGACATTGGTTTTGGTTTGTTTCACAGAACTAATATATGCTGTTAAAACACACAGTACTAACAAAACACATTCGACTTGTATTACCATAGTAACACACATTGCTTTCACGTATTGATGACATCATACCCTACTCAAATCTACTCAAACATGTTGCAATCGTGTTCAAAAGATTGTAATGCACTATACAAGTCATTATTCTTTAAGTGAGAGGAGTTTGAGCAATATTCAGATTTTTAGCATGGTTTACATATCTATCTGGTGTTTTTAATATGTTTAAAGACAAACCATGTGCAAATTCATTACCATATCACAGGAACACCGCCTGTGTAACATTAGCAACTCGTTATTCGCTGTTTGATAACACAGTCAAGCTAAAGGCTAATGATACAGTTACTAGCACAATGTTGTAGACAGCAATCAATAAAAGGCTTCTAATACATCAACATGTTCATTAAATGTGCTTCCTCTTCTTTAGAATTAGCTCCTGGTCCAAACATACTGTATATGGCTAAATTAATTCAATATAATATTATCAAGCCACTTATCATAGCATTTAATACTAAAGTTAACTGAGCGAAAATGGAGCAGGTATTCCAAGCTAGTGTGATTGAGTGGCAAAGGGGATTAATTTGCATATTATTTTCCTGGGAAAATTATTTTCATTTTGATTTTCATGAAAAAAAGAAACCCTTGTCATTTTGATTATCAAAGAAGTGTTTGTCTATAGGAGATAAAGAGAGATAAATGTGTCAAGAAATGTGTCAACAGCAATGACTAAATGAAAATCTATCAAATTAAAGTTATAGCTTAGATTGACTTTTAAATATGTATTTTAAATGAAAACTTATAATTTTACTTTACTATAACATACAATTTTTAAAAGTGTATTGTAACCTATTCCCACCAATTTCTCCTGTGAACTGCTTCTTTTTGAAGATTTTTTAGTTGATGAGTTTTTAGTTTTTTTCTCAAGGCTACAAAGGGTGTGCCTAATTCACACAATAATGTTTGCAACAGAATCATCCCTCCCCCTGCTTTCTGAGAGGTCATGCTGCATTGCCTCCCTTGTTTAAGGGTCAAAGTTCACCTCTTTGTAAAAGACTCTGTGAAATCAACAATTAATTACTAATACAATGCGCCACACGCTACAGCTAGACTGCTGAGTGGTTAAAACCAGATATGGCTAAGGCAAGCAATATGTTTGTGGGTTCTTTTGAAGTCCTTAAGAAAATATATAAGTGTGAGAGTCAAGTAAAAGACTCAAGAAGCTGCGTGTAACAGAGATTTTACTATGGTTTAGGGTTGTTGTTAGGCATGACAGCAAGCAGACTGTATAAAATCAATGCAAAGCCAGGCCTTGAGTGAATTTTTAGCTTTACTTAAAAGTGGTGACAACAACAATATGGTACAAAGACAATTACGTGAATATAGTTTCAGTTCATATAGAAATATAGTTCATAATTGTATAATGCAATCCTTTGGCAAGTGTTGATTTTTATGAAGCAATATCTTTCAGTATTTTTTCAAATAAATGTATAACTCAGATAGCAATAAAACAATGCCGAATTAAATAAAACATTAAGGCAATATAACTAAATATATGCTGTGTTCCAGGGATCCAAACAAATCCTGGAAAACATATTGGAAAAGTTAAGTTGATCTCAGGATAAAACACAAAGTTGCAGTTTTATAAAATTCATAGGCGGAAAAAAAATGGTTCATAACAAAAAAAGAGAGCATGAACCGTCACTCCTAAATGGTACAAATGAGACTGTACAAATTTGCTAAAATGCAAAACAGTTTCAAAATCTGTTGAGACTTTATTGGAATATTTAAAAAAAAAACAGTTGAGCTCCTGTCACACTACTGAAAACATATCTTTACAAATTCTGCTATCTATTCTGCTTTCTATCATGAGAAAGCAATTCACTCACACAGAAGTCTGTAGAACACAGCATGGGCAGGGCTGTAGCTTCTCTCTTCATCAGATCTCCATTACAGCATTGCACTGCTTATTCGTTAGGACACATTTAAAGCAGCCAATAAAATAACAACTAATTGGCAATCTGCTTAATTAAAAGCAGCCTTTGTTGTCACTGTTACTAAGATAAATGAAATAATCAGCTTAACACTAATGAGAGATTATCTGATTATGGGCTGCTATATATAACAAGCCGACTAATGTTAGAAGAGGGAGACAAAACTGTGCATGTGTGAGTGTGAGACACACACACACACACACACACACACACACACACACACACACACACACACACACACACACACACACACACACACACACACACACACACACACACAGACTGCAAATGAGAACAAAATGCAATCAAGACTAAAGGGTTTGTGTTGATGTACATGTATGAATTGCAACTTTACCATTACAAATGTGTAATTACAAATATATTTAAATACATTAAATACAAGTTTGAATATAAATGGCATTAAAGTGTATTTCAGCTTGTCATAATTACATAAGAGCACATTTGGCAGTGCACTTTAACCACACAGTGTTTCTAAGACAATAGAAGTAATTATGAAATTACATATAAAGATGTTCTTTTTTGTTTAAAAAAAAAAAAAAAAAACACCCTGAAGTTTAGTTAATTACATTTAAAGGGGTCATATGATGCTATTTTAAATTTTTCTTTCTCTTTGGAGTGTTACAAGCTCTTGGTGAATAAAGAAGATCTGTAAAGTTGTAAAGACTAAAGTCTTGAATCCAAAGAGATATTCTTTATAAAAGTTAACACTCGTCCACGCCCCCCTGAAACAGCTCGTTCTAACACGCCCCCACATATCTACGTCAGTATGTGGGAAGATTTGCATAACTCCGCCCAGATGTTCATGCAAAGAAAGAAGGCGTACCTTTTATTCTTGTTGTAGAATTGTTGTTGCCGCCGCCGCCATGTCATATAGATGCTGTGTGTTTCACTGTGAAAGCGAAACTACTTTGTTTGGCCTTCCAAAAGAAAACGATATCCGCTTCGTCATGCCTGATCCGTGCTGGTCCCTGAGGAAATACATCAACTTTGCACTGTGGATCGCTGAATCAGCTTTCACCATGGACGAAGCGGCGTCCAGCCCGGGGTCATCACATGTGGTTGCTGCAACACCAAGGTATGCTCCTTCGTAGAATCCGACTGCTGCACCATTCTCAAGCCACCCGCCTCTGCTCACTCAAGCCGGCCACGGCTCATTCTAGGCCTCCGGCCTCTGCTTCACTCAAGGCCGTGGTGTGTGCCGCTGTTTTGTTGAGAAAGCAAAATTATTTTGTTTTTGCCTTCCAAAAGAAAACACGACTAGAAATTATGTTTATATCACGTTTATAATGGGTTTAATGTTTATGTCTCGTTGCTCCGGCCAGACAAGGCATCACAATATTAAGAGGCGTAACATTTCCGTCACACGCTTGAGGCATTCAGCCAATTACAACGTGCTGGATAGCTGGCCAATCACAGCACACCTCACTTTTCAGAGTGATGAGCCTTTTAAAAATCGACACGTTTCAGAAGGCGGGGCATAGAGGTGAAACAATAATGTACAGTATGTGGAAAATAATGTGTTTTTTTTTACCTTAAACCGCATAAACACATTTCATTACATCAAATACACAAAAAACTTTTTAGCAGCATCAAATGACCTCTTTAATATAAATTTAAGCTGTAATATAATTGTATTTAATTGCAATTAACATGCAATTAAGTGTCTGAAAACATTATATTCAGTTTTCACTTAAGTATATTTATAATAAGGGTTTTATTTCTGTAATATTTTTTCTTTTATAAAAGTAAAGTGTACTTTATCACAATAGTGGTTTTCGCTGATATTAAAATGGCCGAGTTAGAATGTTAAAGTTTATTGTAAATTTTAACTGACTGTCAGCTTGTGTTTAAGTAATTATAGTTAATTAGATAATATCAGTCTTTGATGATTTTGATAAGCATTAAACAGTTACATTTCACTCAATTTACAAAACTTTTCCTGTGGCACTAGTGGTAAACAGTTAGAATAGTCTGCACTTTTGCATGACAGTATTTGCATCGTATTTATTCTGCATTTATACAAGCCTTTATAATTAGTGTTTGAAGTGAGAATCTCCATGCAGTGAATGTGGCCTTTAATATGTGCATGTATGTTTACTCTGCTGATACACTGAGCTGTTGCTTTGATCAAACTTTCATCAAAAAGCTTTAAACCTTTCCAACAATCAGAGCTGCTAAATATGGACCCCAGTCATGTAGTTTAAAAGGGCAGAAACACATGCATATGAATGCACAAACACACACATATGTGCTATTACAACACTAGAGTTGGTGAGACCCACATCCCTTAAACAGCCTTATGTTTAGAACATGTCAGCATTTCAAATAGTCCTTATGCTCCTGAACTTATGTTAACAGTTTAAGATGACACGCGGATCTCATGCAGTGGTTTGTTAAGAACAGAAAAAGAAATAAGAGGAATCTAATCCCACATCCAGACTCAAGCATACATAGCAACTAGTGAATTGCAGTTGGAATCACAGTGAGACTAATGCATGGACTGTGTACAGAATACAAAACACTTCTGGATCAACATGATCTGTCTGTTAGTTAACAGGTCTACTTTTGAAGAAAAAAAATAACACACCAACTCTTTAATGAAACCTAGTGGTGTGCTGCACTTTTTGTTAAAATAAAATAAGTTATCTTCTTTTGAATGGATCATTGTATATTGTATTTTGTGCAGTGAAGGTAATCCTATATTTATTTGTATATGTATATATATATATATATATGAGATAAATTTAAGAGTTTCCTTCAAGAGTTTTGTTTGGCAGAGTTGCTCGGTCAAATTTACCTACAGTAAATCAAGATT
Source organism: Cyprinus carpio (assembly GCF_018340385.1). Taxonomy (NCBI): domain Eukaryota; kingdom Metazoa; phylum Chordata; class Actinopteri; order Cypriniformes; family Cyprinidae; genus Cyprinus; species Cyprinus carpio. The sequence goes on from NC_056614.1 coordinate 8,095,450, forward strand.
AGTCCAGCCCTGCACCTCCTCAGTCAAGCTTGCATATTTCTGAAAACCATTCATCACAGCGCTGCCTTGTGTGTCTGAGCTGGAGAGACAGGGACGGGAGGGAAAAGCTGTAATCAGCTAAAAGTTTCAAAGTTTTTCTGGGAAACAGAAATGCAATCGCTCATCCTCATTTCATACATCTTCATTTATCTTTTTGCTCTTGTGATTAATCTTATCCGTTTTGACAAAGAAATAAAATAAAATAAAAACACATGATGCAGCACAAAAAGATTATTATAAATAAATTCAAAATTTTTGTTGTTGTTGCTAGGGTAATCTATGCGGTTGCTAGGTGGTTCCTTACTGGTAAATATGTCAAAAGAGGCCACCTCCAAGTCTGTATGACATTATGGTCTTCATAGATATGGGGCTCAGGTCCCTTCTTCAATGTATGAGATACTTTTTTGTCTATTTTATTGTCTGTAAACATTAATCTGATCACTTCAAAACAGTAGCATTTGCAGTATTTGAGGTACAGTACTATGAAGTGGTAATGCTGATTCCTGCCTTGATTAATAAAAAGTCTGAGAATAATTTCTGGTACTATCACAAAAATGCTGACAGGAAATATTGTTTAACATATTGTCACACTGACATTTGTCCTTTTAAACGCACTGATGATTACTTTAATATTACAAGCTATTCTCTCTGCTTCCGTATCCTGTTTCAAAGCCAAGCAATGTTAGACAAAAGCGGGTGGAATTTTTGATACAAAAGATTTATTTTGCTCTGGAAGTCACATGGTCTAAATATTGTAATTGACCCCTGGTGTATTGATTTTCCGGGGTGCCTTGGAGCACGTCAGGCTGCTTCCTGCGATATAATAGCCTTAAGGACTCAGAGCCTGAGCAATACATCATCATCTGGGGGGAGGATGATGAGGACCAGAGGGGCTTTTCCTAAACAAGAGGAAGAAGACTTGTCATTTTAGTAATATCATGTATTTATTTCAGTTAGTAAGGAATAAATTACTGTGAGAAAGACAGACGAGATCTATCTATCTATCTATCTATCTAGATAGATAGATAGACAGATAGATAGATAGACAGATAAATAGATAGATAGATGCCATGACCATTTAATTTTACCAAAAAAGTAGATGCTGTAGAGATGTTTTATAATTTTATTTTATTTTTAACCTGATATATTTTAACCAGGTCAGCACAATATTTCTCCATAATTACAGTTATGACCATCTAAACGATCACACACACTCACAGCTTTATCCCTTAGGGGTTTGGTGTTAATTGTATTTATTGGCCTTCTCATTTTCAGAGCATCTAATTCAGCAGTGTGTGATATATCTATAGGCTCACACATGCTGCAGGTTGCTGGGATGTGTCTCTTTTTTTTTTGTGAAAACACCACTGCTTTGTGCAGGAAGACACGCTTGCGCACAGTCTCCTTGGAACCAGCTGAGGCTAGTTCAAGATCAATATTCCCCTCCCAGCCCAGCACCATTTAAAGAACCTAATTCAGAAATCCACCTTTCAGCACATACAAGCACCATTCTCCCAGCCTCTGTCCTGATCTTGTTCATGGGAAGTGTATTTTGAGTTGTATTCGGCTGTACACATACAGACAGCTTAGCTCTCAAAAGCACACATGCAAACCGAACACACAGTTTTGAAGTGATTCTGAGTGCAGATGCTGTATTGTTTTGGTCCATTATACTGTTAGCAACTAAACATATGAGTGTTGGTTTGATAGAAAAGCAATGCTGACTGGATGATTGAAAGCCTGTATGGTGGGTGGGGGGGGAGGTTGACTACGCACTACGCACTACGCAATGCCATTAGTATATATTTATTATATTTATTTTCCAAAGTAAAGGACCCAGTGATTTTATGTAACAATTTTAGAGGAGGTCTCAAATATGTCTCAAAAGATGCTCAGAGGATAGACAGGTCACATTTATTTACATAGCACTTCATATGTTACAGGCCAAAGCAGTTTTACAGTAATCAATTGGAAGAATAATAATAATAATAAAAAAAAACATATTATGAAACAAATACAATTTCTGCCATTCAAGCAGCTCTACATGCAAATATAAATATTCCTCATCAAAGTTTTTAAAGGCCAAATGATGACCTCTTTATTATGTCATTCTTGTATATTTTATTTTATTGTATTTTTTATTATTATTTTTGAGAAACTTCTGAGATACCTAAATAAGATGATACTGAAAACTTCACAAGTCACAAGCTATGAAAGAGCAACATCTGTTTACCTGAGTGATACGACAAATGAATCAGACATGTCAAGAAGCACTTTTTTTTGAGAAACTTCCTTTCCAGAACCCTGATGCCTCAGAATCAAACCTACACACACACACACACACACACACACACACACACCTTCCTTTGTTTTTCCGGATCAATCTTTTTATTCGGAGGCCACCTGCGGTCTCTAAGAACAGCAGCTCTTGAAGGCCACGGAGTGTCCAACTGACAGCACCATGACACTGTGTCCTGTCTCACACACACACACACACACACACACACACACACACACACACACACACACACACACACACACAGAGAGAGAGAGAGAGAGAGAGAGAGTTACGGATGTGTGGAAGATGCTCTGTTCATCCTTTTGTTTCCTTTAGCTACACCCCCATCCTCCTGTTCTCCTCCTTACTAACCCCCACCACTCCTTCTCTCCTGTCTTTTCTGCAAGGCCTCATGGGACCAGTCTCTATCGCTGATGACCGCCATGGGCTGGAAAGGGCCTTGCCCCCTTGGCCCCATCTCTCTCTCTCTCTCTCTCTCTCCCTCTCTCTCTCTCTCTCTCTCTCTCTCCCTCTCTCCCTTTTATATCAACACTATATTTTTAGTGTTACTTGTTAAGGCACAATTTAAACTTACATTTAACAAGGTAAAAAAAAAAAAAAAACATCTAAAAACATAATATAATAGAAACTTGAGAATGAGCGTTTTTGACTTGGTCCTGTAAGCAACCACCCAGAATACCCTAGTAACCATAGAGAAACACCTTAGCAACCACCCACAACAACCTAGAAATCACCTGGAATAGTGTGAGAATGTATGTATAATCAGTGATTTAGTGGGTCTGAATGTGTGTGTGTGTGTGAAGCAGAACGTCTGGCTCTGAGAATAAGAGGAGAGCTCCCTCTAGCCATAGTACACATACACAGCAGGAGTCTCACATTAACACTGCAAAATCAATACACTACACTACGCGCTCACACACAAACACACACACACACACACACACACACACACACACACACACACACACACACACACACACACACACACACACACACACACACACACATACAGGATATTTCTCACATTTACTCTTTACAGTAACACACCCATTCAGAACAGGACACTAGTTTTGTCACATATGTGGCAATGGACAGATCAATACATACAAGCACACACATACACTTAACTACAGTATATATTAAGCAAGAAGTTTAACCATGTTTAAGAAAACACAACTTACAGACTTGTATAGCTAGATGTTTTATTATTAGCATCTAGTCCACTGTTCAGCTTAGTCTGGCCAAGAATTGGCTAAGAACTGCCCAGGAGAACATCGGACTGATATGTGACTAAACAGTTCACTTAGTTGACATAGTTGATATAAGAAAAAATCAAGAGAATGAGAAAACAACAACAACAAAAAACACTATAATTACTATGTAACTACTGTACAATTACATAACATAAACATTTGTTTTAATTTACTCATTGCAATTGCATTCATTCAACAGATGCTTTTATCCAAAGTGACTTAGAAATGAAATATTGTACAATGAAATATTGTACATAATATTGTACAATATACTGTACGCAATATCCAGTTTCAAGTAACATTATTGTACATACATGTTACCTGCATGTAATGACACTTTACCTTTAAACCTAATCTCTACCCCTAAAATGACCTGCAGTAGCAGTGAATCTCTTGAGACTTTTGCAGAACCTCATGTATATACACAATTAATCAGATATGAAATGCAAAATATAAAGGTACATTTACATAATATGACACAAAATCTATGAAAATTAATTTGAATAGCACAGCAGTCAACACAGGAAACGTAGAATAATAATTAATATTATTATTTTTTTTTTGTCAGTCCTAATAATAAATAATGAGTATACTTTTCATGAACAAATCAATATCAGAAAATACAGTTCTGCTCAAGAGATATGAATCTTATGTAGTATTGGTCAAGTCTTATTTTTTACTCGAATATCAATTTCTTCCATGACCTCTGTACAAGATTATCCAAACACGATTTAGACTGTCCTTAACATTCTATACAGTACCTGCTGCTGAATCCATCTCTGCTATGGCTGGCCCAGGTGGCCTGAAGAAGGCTTCTTAGTGAAAAGGGCATCCTGCTGAGAGCAATGCCTGATGGGAAAGTAAAGCTATTGCCTGAGGCAGTTAGCTGGGCCTATAACCGAACAAAGACTCCAAAGTCTCGCCTGGCCGGCACTTTACAGAAGGAAAGTGACATGGTGGGAGGGTTGGCATATTGAGATGTATTTGCAGCGTGTGTTTTAGAGGAATCTCTAATCCTAGAACTGCTTCAGGTGTCAGAGAAGATCTTTTGAGTCCTGTAGCCTGCGGCATGTTCATTACAGAACTGCAAGACCCACACACACTCACACACATGCTGTCAAAATAAAACTGAGCTATTCACTGTATGCCATTAAGTACTTATGCAGCAATGCAAATTCAGATCTTGACAAGATAAAACTTAGGCTGGCCACACCGTACCTACAATTAGAGATGGAAAGTAACTAATTACAAATACTTTCATTACAGTACTTCAGTACATTTTAAATTTTTTTCTACTTTCTTGAGAATAATTAAATTGTGGTACTTTTACTTTTACTTGGGTAGAATAAAACTAAAGTATTCAACTTTGCTACATTTATTTCATATGACTGACTCGGGTGCAAAACCAATCAAAACTTCCAGTTCAGCTGCGGTAGCAGGGAGTTCAAACCGCATGCTTTGACTGTCAATTGTTAGGGTAGTCAGGGAACGGAGACTGAGAATGACAGGGAATGATGTTTATTTTGACACAAGCAGAGGTGAAGGTGAGCAATGGTGAAGCAATGGGTGAGGATACGGTGCTGGTGCCTTGGAAGGTGAGATGATCCGAGATGTGGCGGCTTGAGATGATGGAGGAAGATGACACACACACACACACACACACACACACACACACACACACGATGGGAACAGGAGGACACTGGAGATCGCTGGAGAGAGGTAAGTCAGGTATATGGTTAGTCCTTAGAGTTAGCAGGTAGGTATTGACCTAGTTGCGAACGAGACTGGAGAGTGACTGCGTGTGTGTGTGTGTGACTTTTGAGTGCTGGGGAGATTGCAGGTAGATGAGGAGCAGGTGAGTGTGATCAGATGATTGGAAGGTGTACAGGTGCAGGAGATGAGTGCGCTGAGGGTGATGAACCTGACCTGACATCAATCACCACGTTGGTGTTTTGAATCAGCATCATTAGCATTTCAGAATTTTGGTGAATGTGAGCTATGCTCTGATTTTAAATCGTAATTTTGTCAGCTCCTGAAATGGGTCATACCGTAGATATTAAACTCGGTTGATAGAAGGACGCAGTTATTGCATGGATGGAGCAAGAACAATGTAAATGTCTAAAATACATGCACATAGTTCAGTTAAATGGTAAAAATCACCCTCTTTAACAGTGCAGTTAAATTAAATGTACGAAGCTTAAATAACCTCAACATTAACAACAATGAAATAAGAGAGCATGCATTTTACGTGCACCATGCTTTCAGATGCATTTAAAATCATTTTTCTGTGTGCGTGATTTGGATGTGTGTGCACATGGGCGTATAAACAGTATAACCGGACGATTTATTCATATCCAAAACGAGTCGATATGGACATTAGGAGCACTAAACACTCTCATCTAGTGCATGTTTCATTCATACTCGAAGCCGGAGGGCACTCTCGCACAGAAAGTCCAAACCGGCCCAGCAGAAGTAATAACTTATGACATGTAGGAAATCCCTAATAAGGACAAATGCATTCCACTATTGCTGTAGCTAAAAAAGGTAATTTCAGGTCATTCCGAGGTAATAAATATAATATATGAATAATCCAGTGCTGATTGACATAACATTTAATACAGTATAGAAACTATTCTGCCTTATTATGTGTTTGTATAAACCAATCCTAAAATTGTCATTAGAAAAATACAAGCTGTCAATTAGCATTGTATTGCAATTGTGTGTTTATTGACTTCAACGTTTCATCAGTCAATGCGTCTCTATCTGTTATTCAGCTGTAGTGATGCATTTGTCCATTTAAGGGATTTCCTGAGTCTCACTTGTGAAACAGACATTACAGTACATGCATTTTAGGATTAGGCTTAACCCTGCTCCATAATGCTCATATCATCTAATTTTGGGTAAATTTCGATTTAATGGTTTTTTTGAGTTTAAATTGAGGTAATTGATATAACAACTAAAAACAACTTATAATAAAATTAATGCCGCAATTTCAATATTGATAAGGATTAATTTTTAGGTGTCGTCAATACGTCAGTTTTGTACGTTTAAATGCTGAAAATACATAAGTTTTTGTATGTTTAGATGCTGAAAGTATTGTATGTTATAGTGCCTGTAAAAACGTAAGTAAATGTACCTTTTTTTGTAGAACCACATTCTATGTAAAATACATACGAATTATCATGAAATCACATTGGACTGTTAACAACCGAACAAAGTCAATATCTTCAATGACTTTGTTTTTACTCAATCATTATTAATTTGAAGAATGTCTTCAATGATGGAAACAAAATTATGTTTCAGTTACATTTTGCAACCACTGCAGTTTTAAGGTAAATCAATAATACAGTTAGTACAAAAAAGGAGATGTGGGAATAATTATTAGTTTTAGAAACTGGCTTAGCTTTTGCATCATCACTAACCTGTACAGCTTTAAATATTCCCTCTTTAGTAGAGTGAGAGAGATGAGTGAGATAGATGATAACCAACCAACAAGACTACCTTGGTCAACCATCTTCACCAGAAAGACCATGTTGGTCGACAACCTTCACCAACCAAGTTTTGCTAGCGACCAGCATGGTTTTACTAATCCACTAGCTAAACCAGCAACACACTAACCAGGATAAACCAGTATGAAATCATGGTGGTCTAGCTGGTCTTTTCCACAGGAGGAAAGAGAAGGAGAGAAAGACTCTATCTTGAAGGAAAAGTGCTGGTGTTAGTGCTTAAACTTAATCCCCAAGAGACATGTAGGACTTAATAGGATAATCTCCCTCTTTCCCCTCTCATCCCATTCTCTGGAGGCCTCTACTGTACAAGTCCACTTAGATCCGCCACAGTGAGGACGTTACAAACAAAATGGCAGCAAATCCAAATCCCTCTTCTCCCTCTTTTATCTAATGGCTCTGAAGGGGACCTGTGTGTCTCACCTGGCTTGAAAACTCAATTACCAGCCCATCAGGCATTGCTCAGAGCCACTGAATTTGACTGTAGTGATGAACCCTGTTAAAAAATCCACCCAAAACCAACTTAAGGTTGTAGTCGTGTTTTGGAACATGGCAGTGGGTTTTTAGTTGGTCCAAAATGGCCATTACTTTGTGCAAGATGTTAATGTGCTTGATCAGCTGGATGGTAGCCTTTTTTTGTGTTTGTTTGCTTGTTTTGTTTGTATAATAAATAAAAAGAAAACAAGTAGATAATACAGAATGCTAGTGTTAGAAGGTAATTTTTAAATAAAAATAACAAGAAAACATGTAGAAAGAATAAAGAAAGTATAGAGAATGCTAGTGTTAGAGGCTATTTTTTTCTTTAAAAAAAAAACAAACAAAAAAACAAGTAGTTAGAATAGAAATAGAATAGAGTGCAAATGTTAGAGTGCTCTTTAATAATAAAAAAAACAAGCAGATAAAATTCAGTTGTTTCTTGAAAATGATTAAGGACTTAGCTGCTTGGATTGAGTTAGGCAGGTCATTTCACCAGGATGGAACAGTTAATGTTAAAAGTCCAGTTTTATTATAGGTAGAATCTGAAATGTTTCAATACAAACATTTCAGTCAAATGTAATTTATGCAATATTTCAAACCTCTAACCCACTTGGGAAAATCAACCCATGGCAACATTTTAAAAGTATCCCAATTATGTGGACAAAATGCGGACTTGGCAACTCTGCATCCAAAAAGAGCTGCAGGAGTCAGATTTGATTGATCACAACCAGGTCAGTAATAACCAGAGATGACTGACAAGACCATGCTGGAGTATTTGCTGCTCAACAGATCCTGAACTCATTGACAAATATCGGATCTTGTAAGATGTGCTCCTTTTACACAAAGTGCGTGTGATCGCAAAATTGAAAGTGAAAGTGAACAGCGCAAATGCTCATTCAAAAGATATTTAAATACTCCGCTATGGTCAGAGATTCAGCGGGGGGAAAAAATCCTGGATATTTTGGGTGATTAAGAAATCCTGGGCAGAATATTTTTTAGGTCCAAAAAGAGGACATGTCCTGGGGAAAAGAGGACGTATGGTCAACCTACACAAACTAAATAGCGGCGATTGGCCAATCAGAACTAGGTACTGTAACAAGTTGCTCACAAGCAGAAGCAAGTTTTTTGTCATTTTTCGCACAAAATGGTTCAAGCGCAACTTTTGATGTTCTTTAAAAAGAAGACACCAGAAAAGGTATAGAAGATGCAAGTTTTTTGTAGTTTTTAGGTTTTTATGTTTATTGCGCAAGTTTTGTATTTTTCTGAATATCAGCACATTGTGCTATTGATTTTATACAACAGTGCATAGCAACATGGTGTATCCTTCCTTGAATTAATCAGATTTTGAACGAATCAAGGGAGCCAGTGATTCAATAGTCCATTCAGATGCGGCAATGGGATATATCGCCCTCCAAAGGGCACTTCGGAGTGAAAACAATCATGGCCGCCATATTAAAGGGTCGTTTTAAACCGAAGTGCTCAAAACTGGCCACTTAAAAGGGCCCTTCGGAATGAAGGATTTTGAAGGGTACAACTGATGGACACTTCGTGCTCCCATGATCCTTTGCGCAAATTCTTTGCATGATGACTGTGCCTCCATGTGGGCACTTCAAGAAACAGTTGTTTGGTCCCCTACACCCTTCAACCGTTTGAAGCTCTCACTCCCGAGGGTAAACCCTTTGATAAGGGCATAGGGATGAGCCCTTCCAAATGGAATTCAGGGATGGACTCACTTGTTTTGTTTCTAATTTAATCCGCCGTTTTGAACGAATCGTTTGATTTGAATGATTCAATAAATCATTTGTTAAAACATGGACTTGCTGCCACCTACTGGCTGTTTTATTGTCATCATTATTTATCCATGACGGGTCTAAACCAGACCAGCACAAAAACACATTTAGCAAAATATTGAAAACCAGAAAAAGAAACTGACCACACCACCCTCCCTGAAATATTTTTACAATTCAACCACTACATTAACAGCATGTCAAACTGATTATCCATCCAAAATTTGCTAGAAAGTGATACCTTTCCCAAAATACAGTTACCTTGAGTTTGATTTAAAAACTGTTTTGGATATTTCTGGATATATAACTTTCTATCTGCTTTCATATTTCAGATATGCATGGAAACCATGGGCAGATGTTTTAAGGCAGACTAAGTCCTGGAGGGCCACTGTCCTACAGAGTTTAGCTCGAACCCTGATAAAATTCACCTACCGGTAGCCTTCTAGTAATTCTGAAGACAATGATTAGCTACTTCAGGTGCTTGATTAGGGTTAGAGCTAAAATCTACAGTTGCCCTCCAGGACAGAGTTTGCCCATCCCTGTTCTAGGGCCAAGCCTGATGGGTTAGACATTGATGTAAGCAAGGCCAGATTCTTGAGGAATAGGAGGAGACAATTGCATTACTTTAATCTCTTGTAACTAAAGTTTGCACCCTTCCACTGGTGCAAGTTTTGGCAATTATCTCAGAAATAGATGATCTCAGGATTGAGGAGCATATTTCGGATTTTTAGGTTTTAGTGAAAAGAATCAAAAGCCCAAAGCTGATTGACTGAGGATATCCATCCAGCAGGTTAACTGAACTACATTATCTCCTGCGACTTTGTCAGCAATACCAAGGCTTTAATTGAGAAATTGATAATTGATTTAATTTGCTCTCATGGACCCAGACTGCTCAGCTTGAAAGTCTGGCCAAGGAGCAAAATAGGATTTCCTCAAGTGACTCCATTTTCTAAATAATCCCTAGCAATCATCACATGAGTTGCCTTTCATGGAGGGGCTCTAGTAGTGGACTGAACAAGGACTTTATTTCAGCTCTTTAAATTAGAGGTGCTTGACCAGCACACCAAGAGATTCATATCATTGAACAGCACAAACATCACTGCCTGAAAATGTTCAGTTGACTACAAGCTGCTCTTGTTGAAATTGGGATACGGGCACTAAACCCCTTGACATAAAAATGAGCTCTCCACTGTGAGTTATCTGAACAGAGGATTTCTCCATTCTCTCTCTGTCTCCCTCATATGAGCCTGTGGTAACTGTAGGTTATAGTAAACCTGAGTATCTGTAGGGGGAAACACAGAACAGCTAATTTGACAATCCAAACATCATCATGATTATAATATAAAACAAACTAATCTTATATGAGCAACAGTAATATGATGCTCGCCTTAGACTATTAAATGTACCATACAGGTCATGAAAAGGGTTTCTCCTAATTCTCCTACAATTCTCATGTTGTCATCTAAGAAAATATACAGTATATGGAACAAGACCTGCTTATTACTGTGAATCCTTAAAAAAGCCTTTTGCTTTATTGGGCATGCTGAACATGCTTGGGTTGCATGTATAGATCATGGTGCAAAAACAACAAATTAAATAGCTACCTTTCCTTTTAAAAACAAATTTCCTTTTTGAATAAGGTCACAAATATCTCCTGCTTTTCAACCACTTTTATTTTTATATGTATTTTCCCCACATTTCTCAGTCTAATCAATTAATGATGGATAAAATCAAGACTCACCCTGAAGTATTTCACATATAGTTTGTGAATTGCATTTCATGTATAGGGGCCCAGCACAATATAGACTTTAATTTTAGAAATTATAAAGTACTGACCAGAATAAATACCAACAGAAAACACAGAATATTGCCATGTCTTCTCTCCTTCTATCTGAGTAACTTTTCATTTGTGAGCACATTTATTTAGCCCGGCCCAGTTTTCCTTTCCCCTCCGTATATGGCAGCATGCCTGTAGGCTACAGAGAAAGACTACCAACACTGACAGCAATAGAAACTTTCAAGGTTTGGGAATTTCTCAGACATTCAGTGATTTCCCCTAAGCACATGTGGGGTTTATCTGTTTTGTCATTTTTTAATACCAGAATCATCTACACAAAACTATTAGATGACAAAACACTCTGAAATACCAAAGTCAGACTGAGGTGTGTGCTTTTCCCGTAACAGTAAAGGCCTTTTGAGTGCTCGGAGAGCGTGTGAAGTGTACTGTGGCCCAGATACCCCGAGGTGTGTTAGATGAGGCTGTTTGCCCGCAGCCACTCGTAAATAATGTGCGTAAGAGGAGAGAAGTCAACGCCAAGATCTTCTCTTTCCTCTCTGCTCTGACAGGCACAACCAATCAGAAATCATTTGCTATCTCCCCTCCACCCTTGGCAAGCCACATCCATTTCACTATTGGACACCGTCAAGGGCTGCTCGGTTATCTGATGTCAAAGACTCAGGTTATTAATAAGTGTCAGGGAGAATTGATGCGGCGCTTCTGGATGAATCCAGCCCATTCCAGAGCTTTGGGCAGATGTCCTGGGATATGCAGAACACAGAATAAAGTCTCGGCTGCTCCTAATGAGAAGCTTTCCATCATTCTGCTCTGTGCCATGAAGTGAGTGAATATTTATTTCTGCAAATGAAAGATACTGCTCATACAAAAAGCATGAGTGCATGAGCTTGGGAGAGCAAGATGGGACCAGAAATCATTTCTGTCATTTATTGGGACACCTTTTTACATCCCTCTACAAAAGCCAGTGCCAAGTATCCTCTGCAGAAATAAATTTTATAGTTCTCAAATAAAAAATGAGTCATTGGTATCTCCAAAGCAAATTATTTAATAAAGCCCTAGTGTTTTTGCAGAGCATGTACTGTCGTTCATCATAAGTCTTGACTCTCTTTAATTAAAGTATGTCTCTGTCGAAGCCGCTCATGGCTGCTGATGGACACAGCCAGTTTCACATTATAAAGCTTTTCATTGTTACAGAGCTTAAAGCTAGAATAAAGGCACTAGTACAGACCCCACTCTAAAGAGATATTGAGTAGGATTTCCACTGACATCAAGTATTTCTTCTGAAAAACTTCTACCGGAAGACAATTTAGCATTTTGAATTGATCTATTGTGCATGTTTTTGGATTATGAGGGAAAGTGGAGCATTTGGATCAAACCCATGGGAACACAGGGAGAACATGCAAACTCCACACAGAAAGTCCCCCTGGCTCAGCCGACTTCAAAAAAAGAAATTTCTGCTGAGGCAACAGTGACCCACACTTGTGACCCACTGAATTTAACAATCTTTTTTTAATGTTATGTCTTAAACACCCTCTTCTTGTGAAACAATAAACCCCAATCAAGTTTACACTGCTTTATCCTTCAATAATAGTGTCTTTGCGAATCATTACATTTATTACATTTTGAAACATTGGGATAATTCATAGAGATAGGCAGAGCTACAGCTTGATGCTATACAGAGCCAGGAAAGGGACAAATTTGACTATCTGACAGACGAGTTTTAATTGTATTGTTTATTTAAAAAAAATGACTTTTAATATGATACATTTTGATATGTCATTATAAAAATCTGACAAAAAGAAAACAGCAGATACACTTCCAAAATACACTCATAAGCAGTCCAAATCCAAAAATACACTTGACTATCAGTGACACTCAGCTGAGCATGTCGTCTTAATCAAATGCTGAAAACATCGATACACACTTATATCAACAGACAGTAAAAACAATCCTCTCCGCTGCCCATGCTCAGAGAGGTTCCGTTTCTTTTCGCACTCTGAGCTGTAATATATATTTAGAGATGAAGGATCCAGTGGCGAGGTTGAATTGGGTTTATCAGTGAGAGATCTCCAGATTTAATTGGGGTTGTGAGCAGAGAGAATGGTGCTCCATTAGTTCTGAATGGAACCTGGGAACTGCAATCACTCTGTCAGCAGCGAGAAGCACTAAAAACAGGTCTCGAAGCCACATGAGAATAACCCACACCTTTATTCATGTAGTGCTCAGTGTTTGCTTTGAAACTGAACACAAGTAACACAAAATGGATATGCAAACAAGCAAATGGATGACTGTGAATGTAAATTAATATCTGACCATGGAGTGCTATGATTGAAAACCTTGACTACTATTATAATTAGACTTCAGGGAAAAATCAAATGCTACAAAAGTGCATGTGGCTCAGTTCAGGTGTGTGTGTCCACATGTTTTCATCTGCAGCTGTCTGGAAAAGGTGTCTCACATCAGCATGGCGAATATCCAGCAGCCTCGGACACTTCAGGAGGAAATCAATGCCTGTGGCGTGCTGACATTTCAATCCAAAGGTCCTGCATATTTGTTTTTCAGGATTTTGGAGATGATCTCCAACATAAAGTACACAGCAGCGCCCAGAGGAGAAACGACCACAAAGGAATTTTTCACTCTCATTTTCTCAGACCATAACACAACCCCCTCCCTCCTCCCAACATCACCCATTCCTTTTTTTCTCCCTCCTCTTACATCCCCTCGCTAAGACAATCATCAATTACCCTTATCCAGCAGCACTATCTCATCCCAGCTCATTTTGGAGATGAGGTTTCCATGCTGCATGGTTACTGTCCAATCCTCTTTCTGTCCATCACCTCTCCTTCCTCTCTGCACACAGCCTGAGATTGACAGCCAGTGAGCAAATCAATAATAATTATGGAATTGTTGCGGCTGGTGTTGGTCATGTGACTGAGCAAGCAATCATTTGAATATGTAGTCAAGTACACATTATGGCCCACATCAAACACAAAGCATTAATGTCCCAGGTGGATTTATTTAGTATCTGATCAATGTAAGAGTATATTTATTGTGTCAAGATTGTGTTATTGGCACACCATCCATGTGCAACACAATTTTTGTGTCCACGTAGACGGTGCCCTTAAACACCACGTGTTAGGTTAGAGTATAACATATATCTGGTAGAGTATAAAAAAGTGATTGCATGGCACATGTGTAAAACTCCATCCACACTCATCCATGGTTAAGTATTCTTTAAAGTTCCTGATGTTAAGTAGCTTATGTCCACATTGAAAGATAACAGTAAAATACTTTGCAACAGAACTATAAAATCCTGATGATAGCAATGAGATGGTTCCCCTAAGTTCATTGCCAGATGCCAATAAGGACTGACAATGAACATCTGGAGGCCACTCAACCCCACATGGAACAACACAGAAACTCTACAAAGACTGGACAGGCGGTAGAACACTTGCTGTATGATATGCTACCTAGCACGGGAGGTTCTATACCGGGGTGTCCAATCCTGCTCTTGCAAACCAACTTCAGCTTATTTAAGCATTTTTCCCCCTTTCAGGAAGGAATGCACTGTAAAATGTATTGTAAAATTTTAATTTCTTAGTGTCTTTGTTCTTGCAGATTTTTGTTTACTCAGCAGTCTGTATGTGTGTGTGTTAAAGCCTAGCCATAAACATTGTTCAATTAGTGTAATGAGTGCTAATGCTAATGTCTCTGTCACTCCAGTAGTCCATAAAGACTGGGCGAGATTTAGGTTATCTACACTGCAGCACCATAGAGACCACCTGAACATCTGCAAGGGAACCAGGCTAAGAAAAAATGCAGAAAGAAATGGTTTAATTGATGCTACGGTATGTGACTTTAGCGATTCACACCCAATTCTATCCATACTTCAAAACACTATAAACATTCTATAAAAACAAAACAAGTCCACCTAAAACAGTAAGTGAACATTAGGTTTTAAAATACTTGTTCCTTTGACCTATCCTTGCAGATAGAAGACAATGTGAGTTAATGGCGTTTGACACATTATTCATATGTGCATGAAATTAAGCCTGGTCTGTGTGTTGTCTGCTGGAATCACGCAGATGTGTATCAGATTAATACTATCAGAGAACAAAAAGTGGACACTGACCATAAAGGTACAGGCTTTCAGTACTGTAGATAATTAACCAACAGAGAGGGGATGTTACACCTTTCAATTAAATGTGCCAGTTAAAAGGGTTTTATTGACAAATGCATTATCTAGTCTTTTACGGCAGTCCTTAGAACATGCATCCTCATTGGTAATCAGATATCTTTGTAGGGTGTGTTGCAAGACTTCTCAACTTATAACCATGGAGCATCAGTTCCACAGATGTCCCAGCAATGCACCTGCCTCATTGCAATCAGTGTAGTTCTCTGATGAAGCATAAACTACAACAGTACTGTATATGACCTGAGTAACACTGGTTGTTAATATTAATGCACACCAGATGTACTATTCACCCCTTCAACAAATCACTCAACCATGTCTTCTCTCTTTTTCTTTGACTCTTTCTTTTTTACCCTCTCTCATCATCTTATCTCTAACTTCTTGTTGATGCAATCTGGAGTGTTTTAGGGTCAGTAATTAATAGACTCTGGGCTCAAACCCATGAAGATCGCTGGAGGAGGTCTCTTTCCCGCTGATGGGTCACACAGTTTCTCCATGGCTCTGAGCAATCAATGGAGGTGATGGCAATCCAGTGGAGGACCAGAACCAACTCATCGATACATGCTTTGCGTCCAAGACCATCCTGGCGGGAGACATCCGGTGGGATGCTCTCGGGATAATGAGCAGCTAGTCTAACACACAGCTGGTACCACCACTCAGACCATGGTACAATATGCTAGAATATTGATTACCTTAATGGTGTGTTCAGTGAAGTGAAGAAGACTAATTTGACTGTATAAATTCTGTTGGGTGCGACAAAGCTGAAATATATTGCATTGACAATTTCAGTTTTGTTCTCTTTTAGAGAAACAGTAGGGCAATGATTTTCAACTTCTAACCAAGAAAGTATTCCACTGTCTGTCACATGGAAGATGACATATAAATATACAAATCTATCTGTTCTTATATTTTCACATAATGTCATACAACTTCTATTTCAAAATTTGAAACTTATGTAACCTACAAGTTTTCAAGTTGTAAGTCCAACTTAAAGTTGCACTCCATTGCGCTTTTCCAAGTTGGAAATTTGTTCTTACCCAGTTGAAAGGAACTCACAATGCCCCAGAATCACCTGGTCTCTCTCAGTTAGACTTCAGTGTTTTTCCTGTTTGTGTGAAGTTGAATGCTGATACTACAATAGAACAGTCTGCTAGGAGTGTCTACGAATAGCAGGAGCTGGGTCCTCAGGTCCAGCTAAAGGTCAGACCACCGCTGAGAGGCATGAAAGGGCTCATGCAGCGGCTCAGTGATGGTCCAGCGATGGCCTGGTGGGGAGGGGAGCAGGGTGCATTACCATCAGTGCCACACTAGGTCAATAGCACTGTGGTTTCAAAAGAGTTGTGTCTGCTGAATCAATGTACTTGCAAAAAGATCAAACCCAGCAGCACAATTGGGGCTTTCCGGTGATCTGTCTTTCTTTCAGTCTTGCCTTTCACCCTTTTTCTTCTCTAAGAACAGAAACATAAATACATAACTGTTGAACACCTACAGCACACAGCTTGTTTTGCTAGTTTTGTTTCTGTTAGGTGCCAGTTGTAGTGCGATGCACCGGTCTTTGTCCTGATAATTGTGGCGAGTATATTCGGTACGGGGATGATCTCTTAAGCCACACCCTCTCTTGTATTGATGATCTGTGCCCTTTCAACGGTTTCCCTGCTGCTTCAGGTTCCCACCCCACTGAGGTTCCATCGGACTGACAGAACCGCAGGGTTCTCTATACTGCTGCCCCGTAACTGTGCTTAGATAAAGGTCAGGTATTGTGCTTCTGTACAGGCTAAATGGGCTCTGTAGCCTCAGTTTCACACAGCTTTTAGAAGTCTAAACAAAACAGCCTACGCAGGGGTGCAACTTTCTGGCTCAGATACATACAGAACGGATATCCTTCAAACTGTCTTTTCAAAAGTTTCTAAGCTGCTCAGACAAACTGGAAAAAAATAGAAGCTGTGCTGTAGAGTGGCCACCTAAGCTTCACTTGACCTTTAGACTCTATAAAAATACTAGCCACTAATGTCTAACATTGGGATCTTTCAGAAGGTTATGCATTGATGCAACCCCAGTCAGGAACAGCAAAACATTTGATAAATATCCTGTAGTTACATAACACTTTGAAAGTATCTTTTCTTGGTCATTAGGAATAATAAACCCATTACTTCACCCTGACTGGACAGGCTAAATTGCTGAATACTTACTAGCCATTAATATGTAAATGTGATCATGGTTGTGGTGTCATAACCAAAATAGTTTCTGAATGACTCAATTTTGCAGCTTAGTTTTCAAAACTGTCAATGTTTATGAACACACTAAAAAAAAGCACATTACAATTATATAAAACTGTCTTTTTTATACTAGAGATATATTAATCATAACCGTATTTGCAAAATACAGCGTTATATGTTGCATTAGAAGAGTTAAAAACACTATGGGCAAACTGCTTATGATTCCTTTCCATTAAAAGAGAAAACTGATCTAGCTTGGAAACGTTTTGGCCCAATTACTCAAAGAGAGTTTACCAGATGCAGCTCCAATAAAACTGTAAAGCCTTTTAATGAGGCAAAGCAGAATCAAAGTTTAGCAGAAAACTATCAAGCAGGGCTTTGGAGGCCTGACACTCCGTCCCTGCAATTCATTATGGCTCCAAGCTGTCAGTCCCTGGTTCATCTCTCTAATGGAATTAGCCGCTGTCAGCCGCTCAGCCACACAACTGCATTAACACAATGGAAGGTGCAGATATATTTCCCTCTGAGTCTGCTTGTACTGTCCCTGGCCCATAAATTATGAAATGTAGAGCTTTAAAGGTCAGCAGAGAGATTGCTTCCATGTATAAGCGTCGGTTCTATATAGCAGCGAAAGCTATCATGTTCTATTCATCGATCTTGTTTATAACGTTTATTGGAACAGAACCTGTTTGTTTAATTGAAATGCTCATCAATAGCAAATGAGGGAATGAGTTAGACTCTGAACACTTTTTACATAGATGTATATATATATATATATATATATATATATATATATATATTTTGTCCTATTGTTTACTTTCAAGACTTTTTGACATAAAATTATAATCCCAATTTGGCGGTACTTGTAATTCAATCCATATAGCACCTGTATTTTTTTTCTTGCCCAACCTCAATAGAAATTACTACCAAAATTAAAACCAACCACTAGCATAAAAATTAACAAAGATGTCTATTTAAACTGATAAAGCAATGAGATAACACACATTTGCCATAAACAAATGCAATATATGTACATATATTGTTTTATTGCATCAATCTGCTTAAACAAATTTTTTTTTTTTAATTCCATATTACCCGACAGCACAAATTGTATATAGCCCATCTCTTAATCTGATACCCAAAGGTGAAATAAAATTCCACAACTCATCTCTGTTTCTCTGTAAAAGTCCAGTAACCACATATCAGCAACATCTACCCCCACCCTGACTTTCTTTTAAAGGAAATTCAAACTGCTAGAATCCAGTGTTTCCAAAGGCCCCTTGAACCCCCCCAAAAGCCCGCAGTGGCCCTGAAGTGCTGTCCCTCCATTAGATTAAACCATGGTCATGACCAAGGGGGGCATGATTAAGTTGCAGCAAACTCAATTGTAGAGGGTTACATGCAAGATAATGGTTAGTCTGCAGAGGAGACAGGCTAAAGCTAACATCAATCCTGCGCTAATCTAAAACTCTGTCCCTCCTTTCCTCCATTGGTCATACGCAATCATACCACATTGATCTCTCGTAAAACATTTCAGCTGCAAATTAGCTAAGGACGGCCTGTTGAGCAGTTGTGGAATCCATAAATTAATGAGATTACAAGATGCTGTTTATGCACAATTATACACAATTTGTCTTCAATAAACTGATCATAGATGCTAATGTGACAACACTAAGAGTATTTCAGAGGGAGGCAGCATTCATCTGCCTTTTGAAGCTTTATTAGTGCTACTGCTTAAGTTTATTTTCTTTAGTATTAAACTGCAGTGCGTAACTCATCCTATATGAAATACAGTTTAAATTGTGTAAAACGGTTTTACATTAATTGTGTTTCATTCTTCTTTGGAACACCAACAGAGATTATAATGCAAGTGAATTGGTTCCTCAAAGCTGATGCTTCAAAAACCATGCAAAGCAAACTTGTCAGTAATCTATGCATCTTTGACCAAGCATCAGCATGCTGTGAATGTGAGAACATTGTTAAGCAGAAGAGATGGTTTAGTGTTTCAGAAATTTTAAATATTAGTGTTTTTCTCTCACACTCACACGCAAGACATTGATTAACAATTGTGTTAATTATGTTCATTTTGCATGGTTTTTGAAAGTAATTTACTGTACATCTGGGATGGCATGAGGATGACTAAATGATAAAAGAGTTTTCATTTTTAGATGGACAATCCTTGGACAATGGTGTACAATTATTCCATTTGTAAGTTAATATGATGAAGGAACTCAAGCCACACCTAGAAGGCAAAATATAATACATTTTCGGGGTTGGCCTTCTTTGACTTGGTACATTTGACAACGACCAAGTAGTGACCCAGCAGTGATGTTTTGTTAGGAATGTATAAACATCTGATTCATTTCAGTTGTTTCCTTTTTTTATATAGTACATTAATCAAATCCATCTGATTTGTCTTTTGAGCACTGGACACATATTTTGTCTCAGCAAATTAATTTCCTCTAAAAATACAGCAGTTTTTTGGTCATACGCAGAGATGCTGGCTCTAATTTTACCTCATGGTCTTGATGTAACCCAGCACTGCTCATCTAACCTGGCCCTTCTCCTCTGCCATCCTTCCGTTTGCAGGATTATTGATCAGGCTCAGGCTGTGGGCGGCAGGAGATTTAATGATGTTCCCCTTTGTTTGAAGGAGGAGGAGGCCATTTCTTCTTTTGACCACTGAAAAGGCCGCCAAACCTCCAAAAGAGGGGTTGCCTCGTGGCTGTGTGACTGGCCCTGCTAATTACCCCTCTGTGTGTGTATGTGTGTGGGTGTGTGCAGTAAATGAATGCCGAATGCACTATTCCCTCACAGCTACTCAGAAAGGGCATTCAACATCCTTGACCTTGTGTATGTTTGTGTGTGTGTAGTTTCTCTGAGGTCTTGAGATTTTTCTTTCCCTCTCTTTCTGCCTTAAGTCATGTATCAACTCAGGTGCTCACACATTCATTAATGTGCATGCAATAGCACATGCACAAACTTCATTGTAAAAAATCACAATTTACTAAAATAAAGAATTGCTGTAAGCTTATTATTATGAGTGCCAAAGCTTGTGGCAATTGTTATGGTCAGCATTAGAAACCAATTTCAGCTGCCTTTGTGTGAGTGACCCCTGAGGTCAAAGGTCATTGACTCTGCAGGCAATCCCCAGTTGCTAAAAGGCCATCTACAAAGCCCCCTAAAACCCACAAAGCAGTAGAAAACTACGATTCTGAAGATGAAGATTTTCTTACAGAGCTTGTAGTTATGTTTGGACCAGTTTAAACTGCCATTTTGATCCTGGTTGCTCAATTCTGGATGAATCTACACCAATTTGCCCATTTATCATGCATTTGATTTTGGGCAAATCTTTAATATGGAATGATTATTCTCTTCCCTGTGGGTTTTGAATAAGGTAGTAATTCAGTAATTCTCATCCATGCTGTTGTAGCAGTATATACTGTAGATCAAGATGTCACATTTTACCTGTTAAGGCCCAAACTCAACTAACTGCTTATAATGCAATCTTTTCTTCAAAATTTGAGGTCAGTAATCAGACAGTATTGAATGCTGAAAAAACAAACAAACAAACAAACAAACAAACAAACAAACAAACAAAAAACTATTATATAAAAATGATGCCTCCCTTATAGTCAAATTGAAACTCAGCGTATAGGGTACTTCCCTTACAGACATGAGAAATATTTATAGAAAGCTTGAAATATATACTTTTAAACTAACCAATACGTGCGTGCTTGAGTGCAGAATAGGCTGTATATTAAATATTGCTTATTTAGTGTATATTTAAGTAAATTATATTAAATTAATATAAATGTGCAATTATTAAACTAATAGCTTAAATGAACCAGCCTTAATGTAATAGGGTCAAAGAGACATAGTGCTCCTATCTGGCAAGTAAGTAAAAAAAGTTTTATTTTTATGATGCTGGTGATTTTTGGAGTTTGACATTGCCAGTTATCCTTCAGTTTCATTGTTGGGAAAAGAACATTCTGCTCATTTTAAACATCTCAAACGTGATTTTTTTTTATCCACAGAAGAAAATAAAAAAGTGGAAAAATATTACAGAGTAAATGGTGACAAAATTTTCATTTTTAGTTGAAGTATTCCTTTAAAAATTAGCCTATGTGTGAGGGTCAGAATATCTTCCACTGCTGGTCAATAGTGTGATGGATGGCTGATGAGTTGAATTGCCTCACACACACACACACACACACACACACACACACACACACATGCTCTCTGTCAGACAAGGACACACACATTATGCTCAACATTGCTGTCAGAGGCTGGATATAAACAGGGGAGAGCTTCAGTATTCAAACAGAGATTTCCTTTATGCAGATGAATGAGGTGGAGTAGATTACTACCGATAAGACACATTGCGAGCGCATGAGAGGTGCGAGAGTGTCTGTTTGTTGAACCACCGTCAAAGAGCTAAACTGTGCAAATAACATATCCCATGTGCACGGAGGGATATTCCTTTGCTCATTTTACCTCTTTCTTTCTTTCTTTTTTTAAAAATGAGAACTGATACAGGTGCTTACTGAGCAAACAGCAGCATGTCAAGGGGAAGCTGGATCTGGGGTCCTGGGACTTTCGTCCGGCGTATGGCCTGATTGAAAATCATTCTGATGTGGCAGCTGGAAAGGTTATCTGTGAAATGGGTTCAGCGCAGGTCCCTATAGCTCCCTTTACAGGGCCAGGTTGTGTGTGTGCTGCCTAAAGTGTGTGAAAGAAACTGACCATTAATAGTGAAGGAGAAAAAGTGCAAGCATGAAATAAAGACAAAGATGCAAGTCCACAGCACACCACCCTTGCCTCAGGGTATGAGGGTGGGTTGTGTGTCTGTTTACCTGCATCAGCTGTGCATGCATGCATTGGCCTGACTGATTATTTGCTTACGTTGCTTTTGTGCACGCATGGTATACGGGTGTGGGTGGCATTGTGTGCATGTTTGTGTGTGCAGTGCATGCATGCATTGGTATGTATCCATTTAAGGCAGTAATGTATTGATGTGCCTGGAATTTTCTGGTTAATGTTTACGCTAAACAGTTTTGCAGAGCAACTGAATGAAGGTTGCAGCACTACATTTTTAGTACTTTTTCCCAATTATTAGACCTAGCAGTGTGGTGAGAGCACTAGCCTAAGAAATAAATGAATGCGCTTCATTCATTCATTCATTCATTTATAACCAACATTGTTTTTAAAAAAAGCTTGTAGTGTAACTAACTACTTTATTCAAAATAGTAGCTTGACTGCAGTTTAACTACCTCAGATTATGATTAACTTGTAGACTGGCAAGCTTCCGTTTCAAACTAGTTTCTCCAACACTGGTTCAAAACCCCTTACAATAAATATTTAATGCCTGCAGCTAAACTGATTTTTTATTTTATTTTATTTATTTATTTATTTTGTGCATTTATCTGTAATTTAAGATGGAGGTTTGAGTTAAAGTCTCCCATTGACCTTAACAGAATGTTCAGCATTCAAAATGTGGTGAAATGTGATTGGTCAATTTTCATTTCAGCTTTATTTTTTAAAACATAGCCACTAGTGTATATGAGATTGTGCAAGTGACACCTTATGTAATGCCATTAGCCAGTAACCATTGACATGATGCTGTTTTCCCGAAACTCATTTACGGCTCAAGCATTTGTTCATGACATCGGTCATGCACTAACCGAGCAACTGCCATTAAGATGAAAGGAAATATTAACCATATAACTTTCTCCAGGTTTTATAGACTCTTTGATCAGGTCAGTAGCATCACTGTGATGTAGTGTTGCATTTATATAGAACTAAACCTTTTGCTGCCTTAAAAGCACTGTTATTTCCTTCTAGCAGGACATTTCTCGTTTGCTTATATTCTAGTTGCATGTGCATTTTGAGTGCACTGTTGTAAAGAAGGATGTACGTTCCCGGCATACAGTAAGTTTACCAAGCATGCATTGATACGTTTATGTATTTGAGTTTACTGTATGTGCGTTTTTACGTTTTTGTTGGTCTGTTATCTCCTGCATGCAGCATCCGATGATTGGCTCGCGGCTGTGGGGTCCTGATCCAGCCTTTGAATAGCATTGACCTCTGTCATGACCTCAAGCCGGACCTCATCTCTGCCTCTCTCCTATTTCTATATGTGTGTTTGCAGGAAAAGAAAAAGAGAGGGGGATTGTGTTGTCCAGCTGAGAAAGGTTTAATAGAGGGGGTCATTGAGCGGGTGGGTCACTCATAAAGCCATGGGTCCAGCCAGGCTGAACAATGCATAACCCATACAACCTCTGACCTGCACATGTGCTCCATTTCTGCAGCAGTAGAACAAAAGGAGTTTTTTTGGTCATAAAAAGATCAAATCCATGATCCATCATAACCTTTGTGAGTAATGCATGAATGGTTATTCATGTAATGAAGTAATGTAAGATAAATTCTCATTCTCAGCAGCAGCGCCAATTGTATGTTCCCATGACTTTGTACTAATATAATTAACAGGACATTGAACCTATTCACAATATCTGTTTAGTGTGTAATGCAAAAAAACCTAATTTTAAATGTTTGCTTTTCGTCAAAATGTAAGCCAATTTGCATGTTGCCATTTATCATCATTAGGTTACAATTGGTTACATAGACAACAAACAAACAAAATCAAATCCCTTTCTGTTCAGTCCCATTATGAGGTTGACATTTCTTCCTTTGAAAATTATATTTCAGGAAGCAACATTTGTTAAAGTTAATAGTAAAGTTTCAGTATTCTGTGTTTGCATTTATATTGGCCTTATGAAGATCAGTAGTTCAACTTTGTTATGGGAAAAATGGCAGTTATCTTTTTTAACAGGAAAAAAAAAAGTTTTTGGCAAAAAGGACTGGATGAATAATGTAGTGATTTCAGTTACGTTTACAAGTATTAACAATAAATAAAAGACAAAGAAAAAAAGACGACACTGCTATAATGTGCTCAAAACATTTTTAATGACAAATAGCACAAACAACATTTGAAAAGTTTCAGTTTGTTTTTTTCTTCTTTTTTTCCTGTATCCTGTTTTAGCAAGAATAAATAACATAGCTGTATCTGTATTTAGAATTGGGATGACATTTTTTGGAAATCAGCCATTGGAACACTTACATTTGTTAATTTGTCAACTTGTATTTGCTTGTTTAGTTTTGCTTGTTTAATTTAACGTTCAATAGCAAACATTACAATGTAGCAACTACAATGTACTGTAATTAAAGGACGGACTCTAATTAGTAGCCTGGGAACTGGTTGTTGTTTTGGATCAATTTCCCAAATACTAATCACAATGATACATGATCTTCAAGATGACTGAAACTAGTTAGTTAATGAAAAAATGAATTAAATTAGTTTTAAAAAAACTTGATTAATAGTGTTTTAATTATGTTCCATTGTGTTTTAATTATTAATCATCCCTGTCAACCAACTCTTATGATGAAATATACAGTCCAAAAGTACTATCTAATTTAATGCAATTGTTTTATTACAAATCTCAGTCATAACAATTATAAAAATGTACACATCAGGATGCGTTGTGATAAATTTTTAGTGTTCCTCCAGCAAGGACTGTTCAGCAAGGACTGTTGGGTTCAGATGGAGGTTGCAGCAAACCTGAAAAACATAAAAGGTCGATAACTTCTTTTTAATTGAAAAATATAATTTGTTCTTTAATACAAATCATAAAGAAAACATGGTTATTGATACCTGAAAGAAAGACAAAAACTGTATGATATACTGTATAATTGTTTGATCCCAATGACACAATCTTATTTTCTTTATTTTATTTTTCTTTAGAACAGTCAAATAGCATTAAACTGGCATACAAACCTATGTTGCAAATTACAAAGACAACTGCCTCATCTAAGATAAGCTTCTGTGGATGATGATGGCCAGTCCTCAGGGGCTGATTGGGGCAGTTCTGAATTGATCTGTGTGTGAAAGAGAGCACTGTCACACAACTGCAGATCTGTCGAGCCACAAATGTGACTCTGAGAGCCAGCAGCAGAAGGGAGACATGGTTAGATGTACGCTGGATATGGTGATGAACTGTGTCCGTGCATATGCGCTAGTGTGTTTGCGTGTTGATGGTGCTTTCTCTCTCTCTGTCTCTCCCTCTGTGTGTGTGTATGTGTGTGTGTGACCGCACTGCTGATTTGTGCTTTGAACCTGCAAATCCACCTACAGGGAAGGTGAGGTGAGAGAAATGGCAGGTTTTAGGACACTGAATCACCTTGACAGTTGCATGCACTCTGCTAAGAACTGCGAAACTACACACACACACACACACACACACTGCAGTTCTGTCTTAAATGCATTCTCTACTACAGTTGCTTTCTATCTACTGGAAAAGCGAAGCTAAGTAGTAGGTTATTATAAAATTAAGAATAATAATAATAAATAAATGATAGATTTTGAATTTTATTTTTGAAAAAAGGGCCACAAATATTTAATGAAATCTTCAATTTGATCTAATCTCACATTAATTGAGCTTAATAATAATAATAATAATAATAAAATAATAATAATAAAATTAGCAAAATATTTTTAAAATGTTAATGTTACATTCAGATCTTCTCTTATTCAAGCAATTCACTCTTCAAATTCAGAGGTTTAAGTGTGGCTGAAGTGTCTGAATATTTTATGGTGTCACTGTAAGAATACAAAACACTCTGAACATCAGTACTCTATAATCAAACATTGATACTGCAGTGTCCTGGAACAGTGATTTTATGTGCAGTCTATCATTGCAGGTTGTACGGGCTGTTATTCATGCTGCATCCTGCTGATTTCTCCTCCGAGATGTAAGTCAATCTGTCTCTCTCTAACCACCTTTAAAATGCTCTAACGGTTTCCAGCGCTGCAGCTGCATTTATTTGTGACGGGGTCAAAAAACAGCTTTAGCTGAGTTCAAATGGAGGCACAATGAGGACCCCGTAAAAGCATCTTTATCCAGGAACGATTACATATATTATTGACTGAAATAAATCCCAAATCACAACTGATGTGGTTGGAACTGCCCCCAAAGGGCTCTCCTGAAATGGCTGCCACAATTAACCATCACAAATGCACCTGTTTAACTGAAGAAGGCTGGATACCCACAATGCATCACCATAATCCTCTGTCTAATGATGTTCTCTCTGAGGAGCTTTCATGAAGACCGTAATGAAGAGATAACCAACATGGCTCGCGGGAATACAGCCACCATTATCGGTCCAGGTAGATGAGAAAACATGGATCTCAGCATTTACTGATTTTATCATTTGTAATTCCGTCGCTATTTTAAGTTGTTGTCACATGAGAATGGCTAAATGAACCATGGGCATGTCCAGTGCCCTTGACTGCCTGTGTGATGGATGGGCCTGTCAGCCAATGACAGTGGCTAGATAATTTCCTGAGATGTTTTTGGAGGGCTATTTTGCAGTGACACAGGGGCAATGGGGCATGTTATTGGGCAAAGACAAGGAGTGTGAGCATGCTCCCTTTTCACACAAGCCATTGAGAACAGAAACCTCTCTGGACGCAACATTACCAGAGTCAGTCACAATGGGGAGACCGTGATAGGGTTTTTGAATGCTTTTTTAAAGCTCCAGTTATAAATATTGTATTTCTGAGCTTCTACTGTTGTCCTGCTTATGACATTCATTATGATGGTTCAGCTGGATCTGTGGATTTGATAGATGTGGTGGCTGTGTTTTAAAGGTCCTAATCCTGTCTAGGGAAAATACAGTAATATTTCCACAGTCAGACTTTGAAACAAAACTAGATTTTTTTTTTTTTTTTACATTTTCTAAAGAAAGTGTAACTTAACCATGCACAAACTGCTGCTAAAATGTTGGAGTTGTCCCTCTGACTTTCTCATTATCTGAAAATCAGTTGCTTACTGTAGGTGCTCAAAGTTGTTGTTAGGACATTGGTAGGATGTTCTGGGGGGTGTCACTAGGGTGTTTCTCTGAGGTTGCTAGGGTATTCTGGGTGGTTACTAGGATGATGCTCGGTGGTTGCTAAGGTACTGTTGCTTACTGTCCCAGGTTTGAAGAGCCCAATGTCTCTATGATGTTCCGTCCCATACCAACATACAGTGATACTATTTTTTAAATTCATTTTATAATTTTACAATAATTTAATTTAATGCAAATATAAATTGACACTATATACAGTAGGTAATATTAAAGTGTTCTGGGGTGAAGGGCATCATCTCATGACTGAACTCATTACTTAAAGGCAAAATGAGAATCAGGAGCACTATCAACTGAATCCCCGGCATACAGTATGTTTTAATGGGCTTGATAGACCTGGAAAAGTCAAGTTTGAGGATTAAAGCTGATGTGAGTGTTTTCTGTATCGCTACTGGCGCCCGATGGAACTACACAAATTAGGATTGTTTTCAGTTTCCTCAGTCCTCTTCCTGTCATCTACTGATTGGCCAAGCATAAAGTCCTGTCCCAAAACTCACACTATTGGTTGAGTGGTGGAGGTGAATATGTCAGACCACTCAATTTGCAATCTGCCATCTTTCTGTATGGTAGCTTATGGATGCTGATTTCTGCTGCAAGATTGTTTTGAGCAAATAGAAAATACAGTGCTCTCCACACCTCAATTATTTCTTTGTGTGTTGTATAAAAGTCCAATGTGAATCCCGCACACTACTCAAACTTGCATTATGACAAAATGCATTATTTGCATTGTCTTGAACAATCAACCTTCCTCATGCTTAATAGATTGTTTCGATGTAACAACCTGAGCTGTAAATGCATTGAGACACAGGAAGATGACCATGATAGAACAGACACAGTTCCAAGATATAACTTAAGCTGTGATGTAAAGGGCAGCAGATGAAGAAAAATGCACACTTTAGTTTGTGGAACAGTTCTCACTATCAACTAGCTATTAACTATGACTTTTGCCTCAATAAACAACTTTATTGCTTATTAATGTTAGTAAGGTAATTGTTAAGTTTAGGTATGACGTAGGATTAAGAAATCTAAAATATGGTCATGCAGAATGAGGCATTAATATCTGCTTTACAAGTAATAATAAATGTTATAAAATAAATGTTATAAAAATATAGTTCACATTTTATGAGCCTCCAGTACTATAACTATGCTGTACATATAAACATATTTGTGTGTGTGTGTGTGTGTGTGTGTGTGTGTGTGTGTGTGTGTGTGACAGCAAAGCCTCGTGGTCAGATAGGGACACGAGGCTCTAGGATGAGAGTAGTGTTGCTGGCCTCTAGAAATCCAGGTAAAAACTGGACATCTGCAATCTCACTTAAGACATGAGAGCACTCCACATACCACTGCAAACTTAAAACAGTCAGCCCACACTTGGGAGAACAAGAGAGATGCACAAAAGATATATACTGAGAAAGATCTGGAGATGCCAGATTACTGAGGTAAACATCAGTTCAATGGGTAATGTTTAACAACTCCTCAATGGTTTATTTGTCAAACCAAACCCTTTAAGTGAACCAAAAAGTGAAACTAGGTGAATCATGAGAATTATACCTCACAATGTCCTTGAAAATTATTTCATATCTCATGCTGGTCTACTTTATTTGTGAAGCAGCATACTTTTCAGTTATGTTATACAGTATGTGACCCTGGAACACAAAACCAGTAATAAGTTTTTTTTTTTTTTTTTTTTTTTTTTTTTTTTAATTGAGATTTATGTCATCTGAAAGTTGAATAAATAAGCTTTCAAGGTTTTTTTTTTTTTTTTTTTTTTTTTTAGGATAGGACAATATTTGTCTAAGATACAACTATTTAAAAATCTGGAATCTGAGGGTGCAAAAAAAAAAAAAAAGATTGAAGAAAATCGCCTTTCAAGTTGTCTTTAATGAAGAAATAAGCAATGCATATTACTAATTAAAAAATATGTTTTGATATATTTACAGTAGAAAATTTACACAATATCTTCATAGAACATGATCTTTACTTACAGTTTTTATCTCTTTTTTTCAAAACTTTGCACACAAATCCAAGAAAAAAGTGTCAGGTTTCAGATTTTGTGTTGAAAAAAAAACAACCAAAAAAAAAAACAAAAAAACATATATGTATTTTTGGCATAAAAGATAAATTTATATTTATATTGCTACAAATATACCCATGCTACTTATGACTTGTTTTGTGGTAATGTTAGTGATTAAATATGTACACTTATGGCTGTCAGAATTAACTAGGTAATCAAAGGATTTTAAAAACCATAATGTAATAATTTTAAATTTTTAATGTTTAATAAAACATATAATATTGATCTTTGGCAGTTATAAATCTATATTGCATGTTTTGTTTTTGTATTGTATTTTTTTTTTTATTTTTAACATACTTAATCATCTAAAATGTGTTTAAACCATGATTTGGTTTGAAGTGAATATAGGTAAAAAAATCTAGAAATAAGCCAGCCATTAGTTACAGTAATTTTACCACAAGTAAAATGCTTTTTGGCACATTGCAAACAAATTTGGGAATTTGCTTTATTCCACAAAAGGCTGTTTTGAAGATACTGAACTTAAATATTTTTTGATGTAAGTAAATATATATCATACATACATACATACATACATACATACATACATACATACATACATACATACACACACACACACACACACACACACACACACACACACACACACACACACACACACACACACACACACACACACACACACACACACACACACACACACACACACACACACACACACACACACACACACACACACACACACACACACACACACACACACACTATATACTACACACACACACACACACACAATTCCACAAAAGGTGGCATTCATACAAACATACATACATACATACATACATACACAGAAGAGAGCGCTGTTCATTCACTCTCTCCTACCTACAACTCCTGCCATCACCAAGACTCGAACCTGCAACCTTCAGGTTACAAGTCCAACTCTCTAACCATTAGGCCACAGCTGCCCCAAATATATATTCTGTCGCACAAGCAGACTCAGGAACTGAGTTTCTTTCCCTCAGCGGTCAGCCTACTGAACTCCAATCTCAGGCACTGAACATTGCATCCTAGATGGACCACCTAATGCTTAAAAAAAAAAAAAAAACCCTTGACAATACCCTGTCTGCACTCCTCACTCACAATGTTCTTATTATTCCCTCTGTTATTTTGCAAATTTCTCTGATATTTTGCACAGTCCCTTGCACATTTCTACCGCTTGCACTGTTATGGTCATTGGCCATATACAAACATATGCTATTTACGTACCTCACTGTATAATGCACATTCTGTTTCTACTTCCTTTGCACCCTATGTTGTATGTACAGTCATTTGCATTGAGCTGGTCCCTGCCCTTCTACCTCATAACTTGCACTATATGTCATAAAGCTTAATGTATATACACATATTCTATATTTATTTCTATACTTTGTTATTTGCACTTCTGGTTAGATGCTAACTGCATTTCACCGGCACTGTACTTCTACTCTGCACAGTGACAATAAAATAAATCAAATCTAATCTATATATATATATATATATACTGACAGTCCTCTAATCAATATATATATATATATATATATATATATATATATATATATATATATATATATATATATATATATATATATATATATATATATATAAATTGATTGGAGGGGTATCAGTCAATTAAATTCTTTTATCTAATTAATTACAGGGTGCTGCGATTAATTAATCGAATTAATCACATACTAAATTTGGCTGTGAAAATACCCCCAAAGGATAATTTAAAGCCATTATGTGTGTTAAATGTTTAGGTCACAACAGCCTAATATAAAGTATGGAACACAAAAGCAGATAATTTGAGAAACATTTCAATATATTATTATTATTATTTTTTTTTTTTTTTGTTCATGCAAATGAAAGTTACTGGTAACCAAAACAGCTGTGCTACCAGCAGTCTTCATACCATCTTTTGTGTTGTACAACAGAAAGTAAGCCATTCAAGGTTTGAAACAACATGAGGGTGAGTAAATGATGACAGAATTTATTTATTTTTGGTGAACTAAGAAAAATGCACACTTTAGTTTGTGGAACAGTTCTCACTATCAACTAGCTATTAACTATGACTTTTGCCTCAATAAACAACTTTATTGCTTATTAATGTTGACAGAATTTATTTATTTTTGGTGAACTATCCCTTTAGTGTTTTTTATTTAATTATTTATTATTTTTTTTATGTTTTTATAATAAATAAAACAATACTCTAAATAAGAAACTAAAACTACATTTTGGATGTGATTAATCGTGATTAATCATTTGACAGCCATAATGTGTATGTATTTGTGTTGTTTAATTTATTCATTTGATTCAAATGGCTGATTTATTCAAGAATTAAGTAAATGGCTCTCTATGTATGAGGCTTTGAATCACATCTGTGTTGCTCAGAGATGCACAACAGTTCTTCTGTGGCTTTTAGGTAATGTTTTCATTGGCAAAATTAAATAAAAAACACAATATTGTGTTTAAAATATAACACAATATTAACTTCTTATTTACTGAACTCTCCTATAAAATCACATTTGCACTTGTTCTTCGTGACAAAAACAGCACTCGTGTGATAACTGCTCTTGCTGCTGGTGTGATATTGCTTATCATATAGGCCTAATATAAATATGAGACAAAAACTCATACAGGGGTATTTTTTTGCACCAATATCTTGAATTTTTTGGGCATAACTGCGTTTATGGAGTTGTTGCTTAGCATCATATTTTGTCAACAGTCAGCTGTTTGAAATGTAAGATGGCACAGGTTTGGGGGTGGCGGGGCCAGTGCGTTAACTGCGTTAAAATATTTTAATCGCGTAATTTTTTTGTAACTAATTAATTTTTAATGCATTAAACTGACAGCCCTAATATATATATATATGTATATGTATATTAAAATATTATAATCGCGTAATTTTTTTGTAACTATATATATATATATATATAAGAAATGCTCACAATACATGAGTTTCAGATTAGCGTTTGGCTATGGAACAACGATATACAGTATGTGTGTGTGTGTGTGTGTGTGTGTGTGTGTGTGTGTTTCTGTGAATTGTGTGGACTTTCCATAGACTTCTATTACTTTTATACTGACTGAATGATAATTTCTGTCCCCTAACCCTAAACATACCCCTTACAGAAAACCTGTTTGCATTGTTACACTTTCAGATAAACATTATTTACTATAAACAAATAAAATAAATAATTAAATAAAAAATACGCAGGCTGGTCCCCACAATGTCAAAAATGTCAGGTTTTACCATCCATGTAGCGTAAAAAAGTACACAAACGTGTGTGTTTGTGTGTGTGTGTGTGGGGGGGGGGGTGGGTGTGTGAGGTTAAAAAAAAAGAGTTTTAAATCTGTCTCATGTCAAGGTCATGTCATTTATTGGATGAGTTTGTCTGAGAGAGCTGTCCAGCGTCATGGTGTAGTGTATTCTTGGCCTTCAGTGAGTCCTCTGATCTGAGAGTAAATTACCGCTCTGTTTTTATGTGTTTCACCTTGGCTCAGGAAGAACAGCTTTTGACTTCACACTTGAAAGAAGACTTTGAAAAGCACTCTGGGTACTTTATAATTTTGCCTTTCTAGATTGCAAGATTTGTACAGTTCAATAAATTTGTGAATCCCGCGCACTGTGAATACAGTTCAGTGTGTGGTCTCTTTTCAGAGGGATGAACTACCTATTTAACTTTATTTATATGTGGTGTATAATATTCGTGAACGTTATATGTACAGAGCTGTACTATAGTAAACTTAAGTTGAATCCAAAATGTGGACAGCTGAGCTTTGTACCAAGTGAGCTGCTGATCTCGACAGCATTTTAAAATACGGACTCCCTACACAAAGCCTCAATGTCCCACAAGGTAGGCAGCAACATTATTCTGACTTTGAGATACAGCATGTAATATAGTTCTGGCCAAATTCCAAGGCAGCATCACATTATGTATCATTTGCAAAACCAGGATGTTGTAAAAATGTTAAAATACTATTTTTTTTCCACATGTGCTTCATGTGAGGAGTGCAATTGTGGTGTGCATGCCACTGGAATAGAAATAGGAACTTTCAAATACTGTATTTATTTAGTGTGATGCTTTAGAAAGAACCTCACTAGGATGTTTTATTCAACATTCAAATGTGTTGGTTTCAGAACTTCTAAGATATCTATTTATGACCAAATTATTTAGCAGCATCAAATGTATCTTTCAAGGAAAAAAAAAATATTCAAGATGGCATCTGAAGCAAAGGATAAAATCAAATGCAGACAGGACTTAAACTGGAAGTTTG
Source organism: Cyprinus carpio (assembly GCF_018340385.1). Classification (NCBI taxonomy): domain Eukaryota; kingdom Metazoa; phylum Chordata; class Actinopteri; order Cypriniformes; family Cyprinidae; genus Cyprinus; species Cyprinus carpio. The sequence goes on from NC_056614.1 coordinate 8,129,323, forward strand.
TCAAAACTACATGAAAACTACATTTTAAATGTAATTAGATTTTTGAAAATCATTGAAAAAAATAAAATAAAATGCTTGCGGAACCCATGTGCAACTCACAGAAAAAAAAAAAGATAAAATAATATCTGCAATCCCTCATTATTCCTAATTTAATTCATGCATGCATCACAAGTACAGTGATTGATTTTCATTCAGTTTACACACATTATTGTGTTATATTAGATTTTTTATTTAAAATATCATGCTATCCCCTGTTATCCAGCAAGCACAAGAAGTATCTACATCCCTAATTTATGTACTGTGTATTTTTATGACTAACAGAATATCGGTTCATTAGCTTAGCAATATGCTAATAGCAAATAAACTGTAATTGGAGTCAAAAAAATTATTGACGTTTATTGTAGCTTATGTAGACACACCAGTTTCCATCTAAGTAGACAGCTCCAATTCTGGCACTTGTGATTCTTTCACAAAAAACACAGCAAAAAACCAAAGTCTTCTGAGTACCATGTCTGAATTTTCTGAGATGTTTTACAATCTTCCCAGATGATCTCATTGGTGTACAGCAATAGTCCAGAACAGGAGAAACAGGAGAGATCAGGACTGACCTTCGTGATCAGATGGGGGGATGGGAAAGGACCTGTCTCCACTCTGCAATTAATACACAGTGGTTTTAGTGCTGTAGTGTCAGCGTTGGACCCAGGGCCAAGAGCACAGAGCAGGACATTCATATTACGCTTCATACTTCTGCTCTCTCTGAAAGGTCATGGGTCTGATCTGTATTCAGAAAGTCTTAGATCTCAGAGCTGCCACTGTAAACAGCAGAAAGTGAATCTGCAGCCTGAGGTGGAGGATGAGAGGGCATTTGTGTCAAGTGTAAGGTCAACAGCATTTAAGAGTCTCAAACTGGACGTGATGCATGGAGAGACACAGAAAATACAGAGAGAGAACGAGTGAGAGAGGAGAGAGAAAAAGAGAGAAAAATAGAGCTTGCCTGCACCTCACTTGACTTACAGAGTCCTTTTTCAGTTTTGACCCTTTTAATTCATAGAGGAAGAGGTTGACTGCTCTCAGACTCGAATGAAAGACTGAGAGTGCTACAGAAGTAACAAGTATTTTTGAACAGACAAAACAAATATTAATTAAGTCAGAAAAGAATGCAGCATATGCCGTTTTTCTTTTAAGAAGGTGTCAAAGTTGGATGTGCCACATTCCCACTTGATGTCTCTTCTTTTTGACCTTTTTTTTTCATCCATCTATGAATCTTGTACAGTAAGACCAGGAACATCCATTAACAATTTAAAAGGCTTTCATTGAGGTGTGTATTATATTTGATGTAGTCTGCATTGATCCATCTTTAGATTTTTCAAATGAGAGTCAAGTCAAGTCACCTTTATTTTTAAAACTTCACAGTATTAAACAGGAAAGTCATAATCAATGATGCAGACTTCAAGGCAAATCAAAATTCTGCTATAAAGCAGCAGAAAATTAAAATAGCATTATTATTCGGCTCCAGTCAGTTCAGTAATGGTTGAGTTCAGTTAAATAACTGTGTAAAGTTAATACATTATAAAACAAGATTAATTCAGCAATAACCTGCTCTAGTGGAGACAGTAGTGACATTATTCATCTTGAGTCAGTTTGATTCATTTCAGTTCAATAACAACATACTGTATGCTGCAAAATTAATCAAAAATGAGATCTGTTTGGAAAATTTTAGAAAATAAAGTAAAAGCATTAAGCTCTATTTCGAACCCGACGCTAACCGTCAGTGGGGTTTAAAACAGATTGTACGAAAATGGATGAGATTGTTCGAATTTATATGAATTAGCCACCAATTTTCCAAAGTGTAAAATAGATAGGAATAACCAGTATAATGTGTTGGTTGGACTGACAATGGGACTTATTAAACAAACTGTATTTTTGTCACTCACAGGCTCGTTTGTGTCAAATGTCAATTGTAGTCTTTTCTGACTAAAGCTTGGTTCATATTGTTTAATAAGGTAAAACTTTTTGTTACATAACACTTCATTCTATGACACATGCACATGAAGGATTGGGTCGAGCTTCAGTGTCATAATCTAATTCCTGCCAGTGAAAGGAGAAATACATGCGCACACACTCATAACAGAGTTACACAGCAGCTCCGACTGTCTTAATTCAATACACATTACATCGACCTGGGACACCATGGAACCTGGAGCAATTACAGGATTGCTTGTGCAAAATCTAGTGGGCGAAATATACACTTGGCTGTCATCAAAGTGGATTAGAAAGGATTATAGTCTGCATCGCAATGAAATCAGATGAACTACATCACTCAAATTACGTATGTTAAGAAAAAAGCCATGTGCTTGCAAAAAACACTACAGCTAAACATATGAAAAAAGCTATTTTTCTCACACACTGCACAACTTCATAACTAAATCTGCTAAGATAGACAAACTCATCTGGTAAAGTATTTATATAAGATCTGCATTTTCCCCCTGTTAAAGCAGAGTTTATTATAAGCCACACTTTCATGGTCTTTGTGTTTGTTGTCAGTTTTAATACTATCAGTCAAAAATTCAGACACCTATACTCAATCGGTAAATAAGTTTAAAAATGAAATATTAAAACTAAGATGCAATGCAAGTGGATGTACTATATAAGAATTGGGTACTGACTGATGTGTTCCCTGAGGTTTACTTTGATTGTAAATAAAGGTTGTTGTTTTTTTTTTTGCACTAAATAAATATGTGGAAAAATTATTTTCAACCCTCATTCTGACCCTCTGTTTTAAGGGGTGACCTGTTTTAACTTTTAAAGCTATGAAACTTGCAGGATGTTTTAATGGTACAAAGACTTATTATATGGCAAATGATCAGGGCAAATTTAATTCCCTATGTCCCCTTTAATAGTTTATTTACATTAAAGTGTTAATATTGTAAAGATAAAATTACAAAATAATCATACTATTTGTAATACAATAATATGTATATTTGTCTACAAAACTATATTCTAGCCTCTACACATGCTTTAAGACTTTAAGTAAAATGTTATTTTTTAGATCTCGAATATATATATTCAACTCTGGAGGAAAGTGGCCTTCCAGGAGGAGAATTTAACTCCCCTGTCTAGGATAGTGTGCTATAGTGAATTGCTGCAATGAAGTGCTGTAGTAAATGAATAAGGTTGGAAAACATTAAGGATTTCAGACAGGTTACACAAACAAAGGAAATTAATTGTTCCAAAACAGCTACAAAACTACAGAACAGGAAATTTCTGTTCAAGGTTTCTATCTTGTAATCATATTTTGTGCTGCTCAGCTCAAACAAAAAAATAAATAAATAAAGGTGTATCATATTGAAAAATGAAATATACTAATATATATATACTATACTAATATATATCTTTTAAGAACTCAATAAGCACAGTCTTTTAGGAAAAAAAAAAACAAAAAAACATAAGGCACCTTCACTGAAATAAGCATGAATAAACTAATTTGAAAGGCACATTTATAAAAGATGTATAGTTATCTTATCTCAAAGGAATGCTACAATTTTAAGAGGAATCCAGGAAACTGTCTTCGGTTTCTTCAAGGTTGCTCTCAGAAAAAGCAACACCCTGCAGTCAAATTACAGATCAGTGTCCAAACACACACACTCTCTCTGTGTGTCTTGGATGAGGATAGATGCTGGTTGTCCTTTAAGAATAAAACTACCTTTTCTATTCATCTCACTAAAGGCTGTGACCTCTCTCGTGGTGTGCTGTAAATAGGTTAATCAGGAGTTGAGGAGTTGAGACATTAATGTATACACACACACACACACACACACACACACACACACACACACACACACACACAATTCTGAATGCTGGTTGACAGTCTGTGTGTGTTAATAAGTGAGTAGGAGTATGTGTGTCAGGGCCTGGTGACCTCAGCATGTCCAGCTGCTGTTGGGTGCTCCAGTGGAGGCAGATAATCGCTGGAGGTCTCAGCTGGGCAGCGGGGCGCATAGTGCAAAAAAAAAAAAAAAAAAAAAAGGTTCATGCTTTAGAAACCACTGCTGAAAAAAAAAAATGCTTACACCAGTGAGACACCAGCTTCAGACTGGTTTTTGGTGGTTTATGCTGGTCTGGTACTGGTTAGTTGACCCACCAGAAGGGAGCTAGTTAAGTTCTCCTGAAGCAGCATGTTAATCCAGTCAACTATTGTCTCTTCCTGGCTAAGCTGGTTAACTGAAGTGGTCCTGCTTGAGATGGTTATTTGGATAAAGCAGTAAACCCTTGAAGATTTTAAAAGACCGTGATTTTAATGAAGGTTGACATAAAGCATTACTAAGGTGATAAAAGCAACCAATGTTCACTCAACATCCTAATTTATTAAAATGAGAGGTCAGAATGAACAATTGGTCCATCAAGTAATACTGCATATTTTAACTGTAGGTTGTAGCAATTTGGCAAATTTATGTAGACTTGAACTGATGTGCACAGTTCATTTATCTGCATCAAACCCCTGTCACAAAGTAGAACAACCTCAATAGCCCTATTGAGTTTGATTACTACATTTTTATATATATAATCAGAAGAAGAATTTGAAATGAGGTAGCAAACATAATGCAGGTTTTAATTCTAATTTGAATTTGAGTAGAATAAAAAATTAATTAAATCTTAAGAAATTCATATAACTATTAAATGCAGGTGTAGTTTTATGTTAATTAGTATATTTCATTTTTCAATATGATACAGCTTTATTTATGGATTTATTTGTTAGTTTGAGCTAAGCAGTACAAAATAGGCTTACAAGATAAAAACCTTGAACAGAAGTTTCCTGTTCCGTAGTTTCATAGCTGTTTTGGAACAATTAATTTCCTTTGTTTGTGTAACCTGTCTGAAATCCTTAATGTTTTCCAGCCTGATTCATTTACTACAGCACTTCATTCCAGCAATTCACTATAGCACACTATCCTAGATGGGGGAGTTAAATTCTCCTCCTGGACGGCCACTTTCCTGCAGAGTTTAGCTACAACACTCCATCTTGGAAGTCTTTGATTATCTGGTTCAGGGGAATTTCATTAGGGCTGGAGCTAAACTCATGCTGAAATCTGGCTCAGAATTTTCTGTTATGCGTTTTACTCATACTTTGAATAATGTATTTTAGGGTTGAGGAAATGTCCATAAAAATATCGGAAAAGGTACTTGTAATTTTCTGCCCACAAATTATCTTTTTTGAGCATATAAGAAAAAATAGATTAGCTTGATGATGGGCATTTTTCTAGTGTGTATTATTGATATAAAAACTTTTGATATGTCACCTCATGCCACTCTCTTGCCTTGTGAATTTTTGTCCAGTTGATCGGTTGCTAGAATAGCTGGTTCTGCTTTGAGGCACAGACGTGAGGTGCACTAATTTGGCACCAGAACTGCTAACCAGCAGACTAAACCAACCAGAAACCGCCATGAGCTGAGGTCTAATCCTTCATGACTGCTTTAGATCTGGGGAGATGAAGTTGGCTGTCAGTCTGTTCTGTACCGTGACCACAGATGGCAGTTCAAGGAAGAAAGAAAGAAAGAAAGAAAGAAAGAAAGAGAGCGTAAAGTGAGTCAAAGAGAGCAAGATAGACAGCCAGGGGTCAGTATATCAGCATGACCGTTCTTTCTTTTTCTGCGGTGGTCAGATGTGGAGAGAGAAGCCCTTTTTGTCCCTCTCAATGGGGATCCATTCTGCCTCTCATCCTGAGTGCACCTGCTCGGGCTGTCACAGCGGTTTGCTCACAGCTCACTCTAGCCTCATCCCTGGCTTTACCGCAGTACTTTATAGGAAACAATAGCTTTGATTTTCTCCTATTTTTTTTTTTTCCTCAGACTATTTGTACAATAGGAATTTATAGTGGAGATGTGACATACATTTTTTGAGCATGGCACACTAAATAAGTCATGATCATGGCAAAACAAATTTTTGAGAGTATCCTATCTGGCCAATCCTGTTAAAAATACCCTTTTGAGTTTTATATACCCATTTCTAAGAAAACAGAAGAGGTCCCAAACAAGCAGGTCACACTATGCTTTCACTTTTCTTCACAAACCACCTGCCTGTCAGTGCAATTACACAGTTCTGAACATCTTTAATTTAAAAACATTATATATACATACTGTATATATATATATAAAGCATTTTGTCTTGGTGGCCTATCACTGTACAAAATGATCACAATTTTGATGGTAAAAGACTGTAAATGCTATGATAAAAACCTGTTAAGTGATTAACGATATGTTCCCTTATTATATACTGTGAAAAACTGTAACATTAGAAATCTAATGCAACTTTTCAAAAGTACAGTTTTTGGAAGTGAAAAAGTGACACCTCACATTTTATGGTGTTCACTGAAATAACTATGTTTCTTCTCCCCCCACATATTAGTAACGTACCTTAGGGTTATATGTTATTACTTATATTTGTGTGCACCTTCTGTGTATTAGTATTAATCTCAGCTTGGTGAAAAGATACTTCTGATGAGCTTTGATCTATAGTACACGTTGCTTTAATTAATTCACTCATTCATTCTATACATGTAAGGTCAGTCTATAAAATGTTAACAGTGTAATTCAGGGAACTTTCAAATTTATGATGGTTAATTGTCCACTGAGGTAAAAGTACACAAACAATAACAGAAATTGTCATTATGGTTCCTTTAAGCCCCCTTTACTGTACACCTGACTCCTTAACATGCATTTTCAATGATCGGATCACAAATGGATAGTTCTTGACCACAGTGTTTGGTGTAAATGCACTTAAGATGCATTGTGATTTGATCCCTTAAACTACATTTGGAAGTAGTCCGAAAACCAAATTGTTATCAATAATAGATGTATTAATATATTATTAATAACATATTAATACCATTGTAAACCACAATCAGTCTCTGCAGATCAGATCACTCAAGACAGATGTTAAATATGGCCTTTGATTTGAATTGCTTGTGTTGCTATGTATCATGCATACTATATGTGCTTTATATATCAACATTCATTAATTGCTTCAAATCAAAAACTTCTTTCTAGGATATTTTTGTCGTTGAGCCTCTGTTAATTTTGGTATATTTTTTGATGTAACATTTACCTTTAAATATAGACATAATTTAAAATTCTGTGTGTTTTTTGAGAAGTGCAGCCCAGTCTTCAGTGTCCACAAATTCACGTGTCGCCTTGGCCACTGACTCTGTTTCCACAGGACAGGCCTGGAATCAATACTTCTTGCACTGTCATTTGTCACATATTTACAAGGCTGAGAAGCGCTACTTTTTTTTAAGGTGTTGTATTTTATTTGTTAGTATTTTGTTTTTTTTTTCTTCCTTCTTTTTTTTTTTTTTTTTCTCATTTCTTCTCTCCTGCATTGACTGTCCTGTCTGACAGATGGGATATGAATGCCACTGGAAAAGGATTGAATGTCTTTCTTTTTTTTTTACTCTATGCTCTCAATGCTTATCTGTATTGGACTGCATTTAAAACAACTATTAATCTCAGTTTGAAGCAGATTAAAATATAGTTATCACTTGAGTACATAGCTTTTGTCACCACTACCTAGACATTTTATGGCCATTTACAAATAAATTGCAACCATGGGAAACCATATCTTAACCTTTCCACAGTCTGAGCTATGAAATAAGCCAGCAACACAAATTGAAGGGGTTTTGAGGCACTTTAAAGGAATATAATCAATTTCCCCCATTTGCTGTGGAGCACTTTACGAAGGGCTTGATATCATTTCATTCAGAGTGTTTAGCCGGTATGTAACACATCTTAAAGGAGGAACATTCTGCTTTTATGAGATTTTCCATCACTTGAGATAATAAACTTGATCTCTTATGTTCACCAATAAAAGTAGGGAGGTAGGGAGTGTGGTTGCAACCTTTTTTTTAATTCAGTATTTTTTTTTTTTAATGTTATTATATATGATCATTTTGTGCATTATTCATACCAATTAAAGATGTCGTTTCTCTAATGTACTGTAATTATATTGAAATTGATAACATTTATTTTTATGCCAACCATTTGAACCATTAAAAAATAAATAAATAAATAAATAAAACAGCATGTCAGATAAAAAAAAAAAAAAAACTCAAATACATAAAATAAGGGTGTGACGCTGTAGCATGTCCATTTGAAATTTTTATTGTCTTGACTAAATTGCAGCTGCATGATCTCAACATGTTCCTGTACAAGCATAATGTGGTTCCCATTTATAGTTCTCGGTTAGTTCCCATTTATATATTTGTAAATGAAAATATTTGTACACCTGTCTGCATAAATGTTTAACAATGGTAACCTTGCTCTAGATTGGTATAATTTTGTGATTTCCATTAAGCACAGGACAGTTAGTGTAGTGTAAATGTATGTATTCTCTGAATACAGGCCTCACAGGTCACACCAGAGGAAGCAAATCAAGCAGTTCCAGTAAGTATTTGTTCAGTAAATCACATGTGGGGGGAGGAACAGAGATGCAACGATATCCATTAACACTACTGCAGGGGTCAAATACCCCACATGCGGCATCCCAGCATTCAAATGAGGATGCACGCCTCTCCCCTCTTTCTCCAATCACTGTCAACAGACCCATGGGTCTGTTTGGTGTGACCCTATGCCCCTACAGCCATTACAGCCTAATTGAAACACATCCACTGGGACGTAAACACACACACAAACACAGACAGATTTACAGGAAACTTCACCACTTACCAAAACACAGGATTCCGCTACCAGAAACAGCCGTGAGTTCCAAGAAGAGGGGATCCATTAATAATGGATCAGTTTAAAATCACATCCGAAACGTATGGATTTTCTGTTGTGAGGTGAACGACAGGCCTTGAGTCAAAGATCTCTTGCTGGAGACCTGGCTGGGATTGAGCGAGCTAGCATGGGGTGAGTGCTGAGTTTTGAACATCACTCATTGATTGGCAAGAGCCTCGCATAACATGATGTTCGACAGGCTGGAGCACAAGGGCCAACTTCTTGTCACCAGTTTCTAAGCTTGGCTGGGCAGAGCTCTGTTAAATATTAAAGATTAACCACAAAGCATCTGGCTTCTAAATACAGATCAGGAGGAATCACACCTAAAACCTAAGGGAGTCCAACTGTTAGCTCCACACTGTTCAGGTTTAGCGGTGCAACAAAGAGACATGTTTTCTCCATTTACGTACATTGATTTTGTCTATGACTCGTGTGTTTCGGCTGTTGTGATAAAAGGTTGCCATTTCATAGATGACATCCTCTTCATTTTAAACACTGAAATATCCTCTATCATCTGTTTGACCTTTAAAGTGAAGTGTGTAATTACCACCACTAGTGGAACCAAACAGGATTGCAAAACTAAGTTTTAAAAGTGCAAGACGGCCCACAGCAAATTTAACTGTCAACTCAATGACAGTCACCTCTTTAGTTCATACTTCAGAAAAATCATGGATTGATCCTATCTCAAAAAGTAATGCTATCTATTATGATATTGATGCTATACTAAGGTTAAAGGGATAGTTCACCCCAAAATGAAAATTCTGTCATTAATTACTCATTTCAAACCCCTTAAGACCTCAAAGACTTCAATGACGCAGGTAGTGACGGTTCTCTCCGGCCAATCAGTGATCAGCAGAGTTTACACATCATGTTTTGGTAATGATACGGCTCGCTTGGAACCTCAGTCGAGGTGGTACTGAAAAAAGTACCAGGTACCTGGTACTGTACACCAGGAAAACCCCCCAAAAGTGAACCGTACCGTGCCGTACCATGCAGTGGAAAAGTACCAAAAGTGTAAACAACATAGAAAACTTATCTGCGTGGTGCAGCTGACACAGAACAGCATACGTTTTTAACATTCAGTGGATAATCTCTAAAATTATTGGGTTTTAGGGTAGTATTAGGGGTTAATATATGTTGGTGCTGACATTACCCCACCACTTTGACATTAATGGTTTCACTACCTGTTCACAGCCTAGAACTACCTTTTCTGTTGTAAAAATACATGGAATGCCTCCAAATATAGCTCCAGAACCCTGTTGTTGAAAAAGGGACTAGGTTTAACCAAAGTTGTTCCCTCAGAACCTTTTGAGCTCCTCAAACAAACTAATAAAAAGATTGCAGTTCCATTTGGTGCTGCTAGTAGTAAAGTTAGACACTCAACCTTTAATAGAACCAGAGAAAAACAACAACAACAACAAAAACAGATAACTATAGGTCAAACCAGCAAGACCACATCTGAAATGGACTCTTCTCAATACCTCAAAGTACAATCTTATTAGATAAGTCATGGTGCTCCGAGTGCTGTGTATTTATAAGATGTATTACTGTCGGCTTGGGACTTTGCTCTGTTTATTCCAATTAATCAAGACCTTATGATTCAGTTGAACTTTGGGAAACCTGGGCTGACATCTACAGGCATTAAATAATGTCATCTTCTCTTTGCCTACAGGTTTAAGTTACGGCAGTTAACCTTATAGAGCTATATTGAAGAAAGCCGTTGCGCTCAACCCAAAGTGCAGTATTGAAATGTCATAGTTTAGAAAATGTCAGCCATTGCAGTTATATCTCTGATCCACATCTATCCTTTCAGAAAACTAGGCCCTTAAAATGAGTTCCCGTCAGCTGAGCTGGTCTTAAATGAACCATATGAAGGCTGTCTCTCCACGCTTGAGTTGGAAAGAGTCTCTTTGGACTGGTTTAGGCCTTTACTGCTCACCACTTTAGATTCACTGGAAAAATCTTGGAGCTCCTTAGGAGGTGAACGTTCATGATCAAGAGCCCGAGTGGGATAATAGCCGAAAGTTATCCAGAGCTAACAAGTCCAATAAAACCCAATTACCCACAATCACCCTGGAAAATACTCAACAGGCAATTCATGCAAGTCTTTCTTTTCCTCTTTCGTTCGCTTCATTTTCTGTCTCTTTAACTGCAAAGTCTTTTCAAGCTGTCATTTGTTATCATTAAACAACAATGCAAGCAGCTGTCTCAAAAGCCATTACTGAAATTGCTGGAGATGATTTCTAGTGTCCTCCTCATATGGCCGAAAAAATCATTTTCCCCAATGGAGGCCTTTACACCCTTCTCTATGGATTCTCAACAGCATCCTCCTTAAATTGAGAGAGTGGAGCACTGGGCTCTTTTGTCTGGCAGTTCGAACAAAACACAAATGCTTAATGATCAAAACTTCCTACTTGACTGGCAGTGGGGAGTCATTGAAACAGTCAGGAAGCTCCTATCTCTCAAAGAGTGAATGAATGAAAAATACTCTTAGCTCAAATCTCAGCTTCTTGCATACATCTCAGCAAATTTACTCTTTTTATATGATATTGTTTTAAGAGGACTAGTTGATTAAAAGTTAATTAAAATCCATCATTTGAACAAAACAAAACTAAGCATTGAACTTTAGCACCTACTGTAACTTATTCCATATATTTTTCAGTCTGACTGACGAAAATCAGTGTGACATTGTTGGACATAAATTAACATAACAATCCCTTAGACTTTTATTGACAGAGGGACTTGGGCCAAATCTTGGTACCAGAATATTAGGCCAGTAAAGTGATAACTTGTCAACTATCCCAAACACCCTACCAACTGCATAGCAACATTCGGTATCTATACCCACAACATGACATTACCCTAAAAATGTCTTGCAAGGCTGAAAAAGGCACATTTTACATGAGAATAACACGTGCCAAACCGCTTGTAAATCCCCAGTTTTGTTTAATGACTTCCATACAGAAGCCCCTTGTCAATGGTGTGATTGCTCAATCCTAGCTGAATACAGGTAGTTTGGAAGCAGTCTAGGCTCAACAACATGAAGACACAGGGCCACATCTTCACATTGATTTCAGATCAGCTGCTGTAATGAGCTTTAATGTCACTCTGCCCCTTGTTGAACATGATAAAAGCTCAGGGATCCACCCTCATTTTCCCTGCGGAAATCACATCATTTCACTCACAGATCCAAAAAATCCACTCCAACCCTGGCATGTTCACTTTGAAGATGCGCTATGACAGTTTTCATAACATAAGATAAAGTTATTGAACAGAATGTGACTGTTTTTCTGCCCACGCATGTACAGGTTGTTAATTTTATGGTCACACTTGAGAGTCAGTTCTCACAATTAACCAACTATTAACTATGACTTTTTACCTCAATTAATTCCTAATTTGCTGCTTTAAGGATTAAGAGATCTTAAATATTGTCATGCAGAATAAAACATTTAATATGTGCTTCATAAGTACTAATAAACAGCAACTAGTTAATATTGAGAACTGGTCCTTAAACTTAAGTGCTACCAACTTGTCCCGTCACCCTGGAAACTATCACAATTAAGAATTAGCTTGTTAAAAGTTGTCCATAAATTACCATTATTTCCCTTTGTGCAGTGATATTATATTAAAGTTAATTTATTAAATCAAAGCATATATCAAAGGGAAAAGTTTAAAGTTTTAAAATAACCTTGAACTGAGTGTATTTTCAGACTTTAATTGGGATCTTTGCTTACCACCATGTAGAGTATCTCCAATTTTCACTCAAGTGCTATTGTTTCACATTTGATCTTTTCTCATCTCGGACAATGACTCCCAAGTAATTTTGGAACTTGCTGACCGTGGCCGCATTTGTGTCAGTGTTTAAAAACCCTGCACTGGCCAGTTTGCTGACAGATGAGTCTGAATGAGTCTATCTGTGGTGTGAGCTTTTCGGCCATTGGCTGAATACTCCATGGTCATCCTACCTGCCTGACACCTGGGAATCATGATGAATCGGCCCCAACTGCAGCCCCAGATTGTTTTTTAACATTTAATTCAGTTTCTTCCTGTGCTTGGATGAACATGGGCCGTGTTATGGA